>NW_026623573.1:591006-725257 GCF_030028575.1 Malurus melanocephalus
GAGACCTGAAGAACCCTTTAGCAGGAACTGCAGTTAACTCTTGTTTACAACCCTTTCACTGTGTGTTTAGGCACTCAAGCATTAGAAATATGAATGTGTAAGACAGCWCTGTAATAGATGCCAGAATTTAACTTCTAACTCATGCCTTATCTTGTTTTATTTGAAAGTCATCATACACRCTGCTGGGATGAATGAGATGCATTATTGAGGAGGGGTTAGGAACAGCCMGGCTGAGCGAGGCAGGCTGAGCCTGGGTTCTGCTGAGGAGCTCAGTTGGGTTTACAAGATCTCAGGTGCTCACTGTRCCACCCTAAAATCAAGCTCCCAAACCCTCTCTCACTCTGACCTCCATGAGAAGCAGCTGTTTTGTAATCAAACCCACATTACCAGCAGACTCCTTGATGTTTTTTATAGGGTTCCAACATGTAGTTACATAATACAATGTGTAATGCTTCGTGTATGCTTATATATGGTATAGATGTAATATATAGGGACAGACAGACTACAGAACAGCTACTGGATTTGTCGTGCATAAACCAAAAGCCCAAAGCCAAAACACAAGACAGAACACGAGGAAAGTGTGTCTGTTTTGCTTTGAAAACAGAGCTGTTCTGCATCCCCTTGCTGTCTGCAGCTGCACAGCAGAGGCTCACGCCCTGCACAATCCTCTCCTTGCTGTTCCCATGGCAGGAGCTGCTGCTGAGAGTTGAGGTCGCTGAGCAGAATGATGTGGCAGGGGCTGGAGGCACCATGTGATGTCTCGTTTTTGTCACCCYGAGCTCAGGGCTGGGCACAGGCAGAGATGTTCCTTTGCTCTCCCATCACCTTTTGTCCCCAGCAGGTTCTGCTGTCGTATGAGAGGCTGATGCTGACACCAGATCTGTGCACGAGGCCTTTTAACAGCAGGACAGGTTTCCTGCAGATCAGGCATGGGCAAGTGACCATATTTCTGTCAAATCAGCCAGAGCTGTGATACACTTTATGCCAGCTCTGTGATTTTATGCCAGATTGATGCCAACTGGGGGATGACAGACAATTCTTGATAAGCCATAAAGTGCAAGTGGTGCAGAGAAATGATACCTGATCCAGCAAAAAGTTTGCAGGAACACTGTGGACTGATCAATGTATTTTAAATAATTTGAGAAGGCAGAATGAATTTCTACTGGATCTGCACTTTGTTCCATTGGGACCATRGTCATTTTGATTTGATACTAAATGCCCTAAAACTTGATTTATTGGATACCAGCCCATGAGTTTGTAAACCAAGACCTGCTTGTCATGTCTGTATCTTCTAAGGGAAGAAGATACATTTTGTGRAAGAAAAGTTGTGCTAGGGAGTCTGAGCTGCTGTATCTAATTCAATGCCATGCATACATCATGGAAATATATAATTGCTCCCATCCAACACCCTGCTGATGGGGAATGCTGCTTAGCACTCCATTTTAAAGCTCACAGCCATGCAAATGCTGCAGAGATAGAATTGGATTTGGTTTACTCAGAGATCTCTASTACAATGTTCAATTTACAAATATTTTGCCTCCATTTCCTTATTAAACCAAGGACAAAATCCAAAGAAGTGTTTGATTTTCAACTTGRAGCATTCTATTCAGGTTTTACAGTGTTTATTACGAATCACATGTTTTGGGTGACGTACCCATATGTGTTTGTGAATATGATCTCTGCATRATCCCACCAGGAATGCACAAGACACGTAACTCTCATAACTCTGGAGTGAATCGCTAGAATGTCACAGGGTCAGCATGTGAAGAACATCACCAAGTGCCAGCACATGTCAAGGAAGTAAAGCCTAAKGGATCAGGTGCCTGGAAGCAGGATATGAGCTGTCCAGTATAAAATGTCCCTTCAAAACTCCTGGGGAGGTGTTCTGTTTGCTGATTTATTGTGACAGGAATTCTCATCCTTTGCCCACACGAAATGTCATCCMAGCTTTGGTATCCATTTCATACCTCTGCAGGGAGATCATGGGGACAGAGCARCACCTGCTCTGCTAATCTTGGGGCACCTTGTGATGGCATTTTGGGTCAGGCTCAGGCTTGGCTCAACCAGGGGAAGTTCTGCTGCTGCTGGATTAGCTCTGCCTGGTTTTGGGCGTGAAGGAAAACCTGTGGWTTCCAGGGCTGTCAATCTGGGATTATCCAATTTGCTTTCCCCATCATTAAGGGACAAGCTGGGAGAAWTTTTAGCAGGGGTGTAGCCATGGCATACAACGGGGTGAAAAAATGATGCCTTTTCTATCATCCTGCCTTATTTCCAAATGAATGTGTGCATTTTAAAGCCAAAATCTAAACTCATCATCCAAAGGCTATACCGATAGCCAGATGTCAGAATCATAATTTTTTGTTCTTTCAAGCTTTTCCCCAGTAGCTTTAAATAGAAGAATAAATTTTCCACAGAGAAAGAATCTTCTATTAATAGCATTAGATCATTTCAGCACTTGAAAGGAAGAAATTAGTTGAGGGTTTTTATAGGGTTTTTTTTTAATACTTTCTAAAATATTCTAAGTTCTTTTATTGTGCAGGCAAGAGTGTCCGCCTTCAGAGTTTTAATTACTAGGGAAAAAATTTTCTCTTTCTCTGAGTTCAAAATATAGTGAATAAGATTATGTGAAATGACTTAAAATAAACATCTTCAATCTGGCCTTATGTGTCAGTTCTCTATCATGCTTTGATAATCTCATTCTGTTGTTAAAACAGATTTWCAGAGATTGCAGAGGAGGCTTGAAGCCGATTGAAAAGACTTCTGCTTATCCAGTGCAGAGAATTGCCAAGCTGAGGTGATGCTCTGGAGGGCAGTCTCAGTAAATTCCTCACTATATTTTCTGATAACTGAGTAAATTTAGCCAGCTCCACTCCCGTGATCTCACATTCTAAGATCTCTCCTCATTCATTTAAGAAAATGAGAGGAAAACAAGCTGCAGGCTTYGCTGCCTTTTCCAAACAAACTTTTTATCCTCTTATGTAAAACACTGGGATGTTCCAAGTGGCAAAGAGCTTTACACACAGCTTCACTTAAAAGCAAAAACATAAAACATGTTTTGTTCTGCAGTCACAGAAATTCCAGTCATTTGTAGCAATGAATGGGCAATGTCAAAGGAACATATGGTATTTTTAGCTCTGCTTCATTACCCAATGTTGTAAATGAACCCTGAATACTTGTAATGTCTGAAAGCTTTCTCAGAGAAGAAAGGCTTTTCCTGCATAGTCTTGATTAAAGTCAGRCTGTTCCTGTGCAGAGGCTCAGCAAAGTGCACTGAGCAGGGAGGGGAGGCTGCAGGATGAGCACTCAGACCTGCACAGAGGTGAAACGACAGCGAAAACACGGGTGTGGAAACAGAATGTGAATAGGGAAGGGAAAGGATAGCCCAGTGAGAAAGGGATGAGTCTCTGCTAGGGAGATGTGATTTCAGTGTGACAAACTCCTTGTCTGACCTTCTGTGCAGGAACTGAGGGCTGAAGCTCTGTGCTAGAGACAGAGAARCTCCAGCCCACATRACTGAGCCAGGGCACTCTAAGGAATAATCACACAGGCCTATAAATGCCAYAGAGCTGATGGGCACATTTGRTACCAAGATCCTCTGTAACTGTTTCACATTGTTCTACTGTTGTGTGTTTGCTCTTTGAATCCATTTGACCCACCTGTGAATTTGGTTTATGATTAAGTTGACTTTTCTTTCATTTTCCTCTCACTGCACAAGATCCTTGACCTGGTTTGCTGTGCTCTGCTCTGTCCAGACATGCACCAAAGGATGAGGGGTCTGGCTTGTTCTCAATAAATTATGGCATTTCAGAATGAAGGATGGTTTTCTGCCATGAGCTTCCCCCATTGTTTCTAAATATTTCATAGGCAGCTTCAAACAGATTCAGTTTGGATGTAACTTACACTGTATAGGAAGGAACAGGCACTGGATGAACTTATTATTTTGGAATAATGTGGATCAGTGTGGCRAGCACTGAGCACCCTCCCAGTTCTTATAAAAGCCTGTGGATTTCAGAGTTTCTTGGAACATCACAGGACCAAATCCAAATTATGCCTAGACCAGTGAAATTCAATACTATCATTACACAGAACAATCCACAAAGTCAACAGCAGTCTGAAATCTCTGCAAATGCTGGGGAGCAATTACATGAATTTCAAGACAGTGATATGGAAATCCTCAGATGTCTTTGTTATTATTACACTCATAAATAATCTGTTTTTGCAGCTATTGTCACTTTCTCTATTAGGTCCCATGGAGGTTTCTGGCAAAAGGAAGCTTTCAGGAGATTTTTGTGGCTTTTTAGTGGTATCCCCCAAAACACAGAGAGGCTCCCTCCTGAGGAAGCAGTTATTACAGTGTTGTGGGGGGTTCTTGTTTCCWGCTCTCCATGACTCATGCAGGCAGCTGAGAACACAGTTAAAATATGAGTGCTGAARAGAAACTGAGAAGAGGGAGTAGTTATTCCACTTCTCTTTCTCTTGGAAGAACTAAAACATACATAAATTTAGGTCAGACAGGGTAAAAATATTCCATACTGGTTTTCTTTCCAAGCTGTTTGGGCTTTRTGAGACATAAAAACAAGCCCAGGATATGGTTGAAATGAACAAGRCTATTATTTACTTGTTTAATAAAAACCTCGTGCATTGAAATAGAAATTCAGTTCATATTATGTGGTGGTTATAAAATGATAGTTTTGTCACAGATCTGGTTATCCCTTTTGAGTAAAAAGCAATAAATAAAGAAATAAAAAAATAAAGCAAGAAAAGAAAGTCAAATATTCTTGCTGATGAAAGGCAAATGTTAGAAAAACACTCATTAGAGGTTTCTGTCTCAAAAACATGTCCTGAATGAAAATCAAGAGCTGGAGAACAAGGAGCTCTCTGGGATTGTTGGTTAAAAAAAAAAAAAAAAAAAAAAAGTAAATTTAAAACTTGTGGCCAGTAAAATTAACAAAATTTCTCTGTACAAAGAGAGAGCCTCCTGCCATGCTTTAGTTTCAGGAATGGTTGTTACATTTTGTCCTTTTGCATAAGCCCTGACCAGCAGAACAGGAGGGTAATCTGGACACTCCTCAAAATTGTAGATTCTCATCAACTTCTTTTTTTTTACCCCACTATATTAGAAATTAAGTCTGTAAACATAGAGCTGGAGCAATCTTACCTGCTCAGACAAAATGTGCACAGGAGGACTGTGATCAGCAATGTCTGTACACGGGGCATGGTGCAGAGGGTTTGTTATCCCAGGGCATGTGGAAGTTGCTCCACATCCACTGTGCTGGCCCCAAGCACTGCGTTTTCTTGACAAAACCATGGGAAAATGTGTCAGCAGGAAAATCTTGTGCAACTCAGAGTTGCTCCATCCTCTCCTGTCTGGCCCACAGGCTGCTCCAGGGGGAGCAGGACAACGCCTCAACCCCATGGTGGCACTGAGGGGAACCTGCCAGCACTTAAAGGGAGATGTGGGGAACTTTTACCAGTGCTGCTGTAGATTTTTCGATGCCATTGCTGCAAGTAGACTTCTAATATATAGAACCCATTTCTCAACAGTTATCATTTACATTTGAGTTTAGCTCCTGGCATTCTTTGTACCTGCTTTGAATATGTTTCTTCTTCTGTGTATTTCCCTTTGAGGTGTAAGCACTGCAGTAATTAAACATTAAAATTGTCCAAACTATTGCCTAATACTCCCGGAGGCTTTAACCATCTCCATGTAGATTGCTGAGGTTTATTCCGTGGCTGTTGCAGTTGTTGGAAGCAGTACAACCTAACCAACCCACAAGTTTTCTCCTTGAAAAGAACATGAATTTTAAATGGTTTTTAAGAGTTATCTCTCCCATTCTTTCAAATGTAACCATTTCAATAAGTGATGATGACAAAKATGCATTTTCTAACTTGTTTTAAGCAACGATTGTCTAGTTTGCAAGGAAAGAATCTTTTATGAAATAAAAAATGAATACAAAACTCAGTTCTTGCACTGAACTGCAAGAGAATCACTCCAGTTAATAAAACCAGTACAACTGGTTCAATGCAGAGCCCTTTCTCCACTAAACTGTGAACCTTAGAAGAGAAGCTGAAAGAAACTCATCCAGCTGTACATTAAATTTGCTTTATTGTCACAACAGCAGCACCATTGTAGGAATTTTGAAATAACCACTGTTAATTTACGCATAGAAATTTCATTGATGCTAAAATGTTTTGCTGCAAGGCCCTGGGAAGGTGCCTGCCACTCTGGGCATAGGCATTTATAGTGGAAAAATGAGATATAAGGACATTTCAGGTAAACTTTAATRTGGGGTAAAATGCAATACAAGGGGACTTCCACTCAACCAAAAATTTAAGAGCCAGAGTCTTGATGAAAGTTGGTGACTTTTGGTGCCAACAATTCATATGAATTTGCATGTGAGATTAGGGGTTTTTGAGTCTTGCAATTTAGTAAGACAAACAATGATCCTTATCCTTCCTGTGGAAGAAAACACAGCCATTCTTATTTTTGGAGTYTATTTTTGGAAAGATGGTTGTTTAGCTTGGTTGGTATTTTTATTATCGAGAAGAATCTTGTTTCCTTTGCACTCTTTAAGGAAAGAGCTCGTTCACTGTCGAGTTGGAGTCACAAGATCACACCACTGCTGCTTAACAAATGCAGSCAGAAGGTGTTGAGTCCTCAGCACCAGCTGCTCACAGACCCACTTCTAACACTGCATTTCTTGCTAATACAGACACAGCCAATAAATCACATTAGCAAGAGGAATTGCAGTTACTTCCATAGTTCTCCCTGCTTGGCTGCTCGGTGACACAGAGAGTTAATGGGCAGACATTGCTGCTCTCCTGCCAAATTCTCATTTTGTTGTTGCCATGTGGGACATTGTCTCTCTATTTTTCTGTTTCTTACACAGGCCAAGGATCACAACTCAGTAGTTTGTTTTTCCTAGTTCCTCTAATAGAAGAAGGAAACAACCTGGAATGGAGTCATTCCAAGATCTGCAGAAGAAASAGCTTCATATATTTAGAGTAATTTCCATGTTTATTCTTGCTCTGAAGATCCTGYCATTCTCATTAGGAATAGATTGTGGTCTTGGTTCAGGCAAACAGTGATAATCACTACAGTAAATTTGATAAGCAATTATTTCTCTTGGCCCTTGACCAGTGAAGAATTSAATTTTAGAAGGCATGTGCAGTTTGGTTCAATCAGTGCTTTAAAGCCCTTGTCTGAGCTTTGAGAAAGTTCCATGCTAAGGATGATGTTTAATGGAGGATTTAACAGGTGAGATGTGCCATCAYCCTGGGGGACTTGGTAGCATCTGACTCTGCTCTGTGTGTAAGCACAGATGTGTTTTCTCAAAGGTGCTGAGATCAACAGAGGGTTTGTGRTACCTTGCTTTGGGGGACTGCTGAGTATTTAGTGAAATTGCCTTGTTGAGAAGTACCAGTAGACAGTGGAATAAATGCATTTTTAAAAGCAATGTTCGTTCCCCTTAAAGTATTTCCTACATGTGTCTCATATTCACAGACTGCTACGTCCAGCAGAGCAAACCATCCCCAGAAAGTATTTAACCATTCATTCATTAGGTGAAATGACCTCCCAAGAAGGGTTTCATTAAAATTTACATACCAACCAAGAGTATAAATCACTGGTAGCTTTAAAACAGTTTTACAAGGAGCCCCATTGGATGAATAACGTTCAGCAAAAGTTGAATTTGGTCACTGTGCCTGTTTTCTGTCTACRTCTTCCTGCAGCTGTCCTGGTTTATGTCAGATTTTTGTTGTCTAAGTATTCCTTCCCCCAAATCTCTGTCCTGCTCTGTAGASCAGGCCTGGAGTGTGCACCAGAGACTGGGRACTGATGTGTATTTGTTGCCAAAGRGTGTGAGAAAAGCAAGAGTGTGAAGCAGCAGGAGTGATAAAGGAGAAAACAAAACAAAACAAAAGGAGATGCTCTTCATTTCACAGAGTACAGAGTGTTTTCCATCTGCAGCAGTGGCACTGAACAGTGACAGAGCACCAACAGAGAGCTGGGATGTGTTCGAGCAAAGAAGGAAATTATGCATGCAATTACAAGGGCATGAAAGTGCATAGGACATGAGGATTTGATTAATTCTGGAATAGACAAGTTTGGGATAGCTCTGAAGTGAGAGCTGATTGTATGTCTGACAGACACAGATTCCCATAAAATGGAGAAACTCTAAACAGGTCACTCCTGGGCCATGAATCCCAGAAAAAAACGATGCATGTGTGGGTCCCTGCTGGCAACCATGGCACCCTGACACTGATGGCTTTCCTGGGTGTTCCATGTTCCTCCCTGGCAGCTGCTGTCAGGGATAACTGCAGTGGAAGGGATTTGAAGGTGCCTCTTGGAGACAGCCCAGGGTGTGTTTCAGTCTGCAGACTCCCTGAGGATGCTATAAAAAACATCCTTTCAACAGGTTTGCAGCAAGGCTACAGCTAATTAAACAACTGCAGGTGATGAAAGGCTGGTCCTGCAGTGCAGACAGCAGCTTCACTACTCCGAGTGCGTGGCAAACCCAACAAAAGCCATTCCTGTGCTCGTGGGGCTGGCTCCCCGTGTCCTGCAGCACAGCATCTCTCCAGGATGCCATCACACTTAGAGGATTTGTAAAGTGTGTGGCACAAACGCCTCGCAGCTGCAGGAGGGACAGGCTGGGCATAGTCTGGCTCCTGGCCCTCTGCAGAGGCAGTGCCTGTTTGAATGGATTTTTATCTTATTTGAATGGATTTTTTGTGGATCTGAGGAGATGCTGCTCTGCTGCCTGAGCCAGCTCTCACTGGGGGAGAGGTTTGCAAATGGCAGCCTTCCCCTCTCCAGAGTAGACATTGCACAGGCTCGGGTAACTGAATTAACAGCGATTACACAGCAATCCTCCATCAGCCTCCTTTTCTTGTTGTTACTTCSCTCTTACCCAGGTAAAGGGTGTTGTGGGTTCCTTTATGCAAACACTGACAAACCTATTTTGTTAATGAACTGCTAATGTCACACTGTGCGTTGTAAATCACAGCAAGTGGTGTTGGAAYTTGACACAACCATCCAAAAGCATGAAAGGTTCCTGATTAATTTCTTTGCACCTTGGCTCACTTGGTGGTAATGCTGGTAGGTGATATGTCAACTTTCCAAAGGAACATTTTCTGGAAGAAATCACAGATCTCAAGCATACAAAGCATATTTTTATCTAAGAGATTTAGCTGGAGTTGCCACTTCCCCGCTCTCTTTCCTTTGATAAGCTTAATCTGTTTCCCCATTCATGTCAGGGAAACCTGGTTTTAAAATCCAAATACTTTGAAGGGAGGCTCAGCATGACAAAATGGAAATAAACTTTCCTGCCAAGCWCACCCCCCTCTTACCACCCACAAGCTATATTTTGGGCTTTTTTTTTTTTTATTTCCTTCAATTAGAGAGAAATGTTAAATCATAATTTAACATACTAAAGAGCAGTGAAAATTACAGAACAAGGACAAAACCTTTGAGACTGAAGTAAAAATGGAAGCYCAGACTCTGGAGACTACACAGTAAACTTGCATTTTCATGCAACAAAATATAAAAACTTAATCAGGATTTATATCACCCAGCAAAAGGAGAGGTGATTGAGCCCGAGCACAGCCTTTACTGAGGGGAAGCTGAACCCAGAGCTGTTTCCATACTTCCCTTTCTGCTATTTATCTTTGTATTTTCACCCTGCTTTCATGGATCTCTATGAGTCTGCAGCCTGCACGAATTTACTGTGCCAGATTTTCCCCCCAAGGTAACTCAGGGAATGACGTAGATGCCATGTGGATAAACCTGGCCCACTCTCCATCTGCTCCTTGTGAGGTTCAATTTTCACAGRGATGAAATCCACGGCGGGAAATCATGAACATAAAGGATTGCAATAAGAGAGAAGAATTCAAGGCTTTTTTTTCCTTACACCATTGACCCTACAAAACCTAAAAAATCTGGATGGGTAAATGCCTCAATTTGCACCTCAAACCAGTGATTCTGGCTACTTCATTTCAGTGTTTTTCTGGTTAACAAATATGATGTGTCACACCAATGTAAGCAGTTATGCACCCAAAATCAGCTAATGGTTGCGTTCAGTAATGTATTACAGGTACCTTGCTTTTCTAAATAACTAAACTGTTAGGAACTAGCTTTTCTCTTTCACAAAATCTGTRGAAGTTTATTCCAAACCAAGCCAAAACAATACTGAAACTCACASCTTCAAACACAAAGTCCTTCACAAAGTAAATAGATTTCAGGTTCAAAAAAAGGCTTATTTTATTCTTTATGATTTTCATTTCTAATTTCTAACAGTCACTCAAAATTGCAAAAAAAAAATACTCTATGTTCAAAAAACTGAAATGGAAACTTCAAACTGGAACATTCTGCTGCAGCTCTCTTTCAARGAGAGTCAAGAAAGAGAGCATGTCTGCAGAAATGCAGGTGACAGAAAACATTTTTAGAACAAGGAAGAGCTCCATCACAGGAAACATCTAACTGGTGCAATAAAAAAGCTCTTCAGTTTGAATTTTGCTTCTCTGGAACACAGAACCATTCAAAGGCTCCCAGATACGAGTCACTTACCCCTATTCTGCATRTTCAGTCACTGTGGTCAGTTCTGTCATTTTTAGGGTGCTAAACTGAGGAAAAGGGGGATTGTTCCTGCTRCTAATTCTCTTTCACAATGCTCAGGATACTCCTCACTCTGAAACCAAGAGCCCCTTTCTGCCTTCCCTGCCCTGCAGGMCCCCCAAGAACTGTCAGGAAGGAGCACCTTGAGGGAAGTGCTGTGCCTTGGTAACCTCCCACRTACTGGCTCAGTTTGGGACTGACCAAGAGCAGGCAGGAACCCTTTAAAAGCTGAGCTCCCCCAGGGTCACCCTCCCTCACATCCTTTTTAGAGGCAGTCACGAATTCCAGGCAACGCTGAAAGTTAGTGGTGGTAAAGACACCTCTATCCCAAAAGCCAAAAAGGTCATTCTGATTCCACTCACTGTCTCCACTCTCTGCAGTGGACCAAAGGGGACCTTTTTTCCTATTTTAGCTCAATATACGAGTTGCAATGACAGATGCAATGACAGTAAAGGGGAAAACATGCAGAGCTGCATTACAAACCAATTCATCAGCAAACAGAGCACGCCTGCCTTACAAATTTGCCTGCAGCTCTTGTCTGCTGTGTTATTTTTAAACTGCCTGCAGGTTGCAGATTTTTCAGTGGTCCTTCTCCTACCAGTGTACACACACAGGATTTAGCAAGGCACAGCTTTYATTATCGTGAATTTAAGTTATCAAAATTCCCAGTGCAATAAAATGCAGCATCCTTCATCTTCCCACAAACTTCTTGCTGCATTCACTGGAGGACACCCTGTGCCTCCTGCAGCCTGTCTGCATGGCAAGGTCAGTGTAACATCCCTGATGTTCCCAGCTGCCATTCCTCAGCCTGTGGAATGCATCCTGCAGTTGCTGTAATCAGCAACCCAGACACTCTGGCTCATCATGAAAAACCCGAAAAGTCAAACCCAACTCACTGAGCCCAGTGCTCAACTGAACAATGCTGTTATCACCCAGACATGATCCCCTCTGCCCCAGCCCTGGCTCAGGGCACTCTCCCATCACACATCCAGGACACAACGCACAGAACCCCAGCAAACTTTCCCCACTTCTGTGGGAGGCTGGCTGGGATGGATTTGACATGTAAATGGGAGAGATCCTGGGTCCAGAAAACCTCCACAATCMCTGCACAATTCCCACAGAGAGGGGMCTTGCAGGAAGAGTGGTCTATTTATGGCACCACAATGTTTTAAAGAAGGAAGCAAGGGGGTATTTTTCACCACAACTGCTGCTGATGTAAACAGAAGCTACAGATGCTCAGACTTTCTGAGGGGTCAGACCCTGGAGCCAAATGTAATGAATATTATGGTTTGTTTGCTTCTTYTTTGTTGCCTGGTTGATTCTGCAGCCCAGAGCTGCACTGCAGAGCAGTGCCCGTCACTTTGGAGCAGCAGTGCCCCCTCCTCTGACTGGGGATGTCTCAGACATTAAACCTCTCACACTGGACCATTGTAAGGAGCCCTAGAAATTACCCCAGCAAGCACTGGGGAAATACTTGCCCAGCATCAGCAGCAGGGGCACAGCCACATTCATTTCCACCCTTCAGCACACACAGAGCAGGCGAGCAGTGTGTGATATGTGAGGGGTCTGTTTTGGGGCTGGAGCTCCAGCACAGAAATTTTTGCCCTCAAAGGAGTACAGCAAGGAACTTAAAGTAATTCTGGTATAATTTTCAGCCAGAGCAAACTCCTGTGGCCCCACAGGGCTGGGGACTGTCTGCTTGCAGGGCAGTGAGGAGCAAGCACAGCCTGGCCTGGGTTTTGCTGGGGAGGGTCAGGTGGCTGCACTGGGGTTAAAGTGGTGCTCGCTGAACCCTGATAACAACTGCCCCTCATCCTTCCCCATTGCACAGCGAGCTAAGCTGCTGCTCACTTCCCCCCGCTGATTTGGAGAGCCATGATTTGGCTCTTGGCTGTTTATATTTTGCAGACATCCCCTGTGTAATTGCATGGCCTGGCCCCAGGCTGTCAGGCTCTGGGAGAAATAACCACATTATTCCACAGAACAGTTAGCATAATTAAAATATTGACTGCAGATTAAAAAAATGTGCTGAATGTTTCACAGAGTGGTTGGAGGGTTGGCAAGCCTTGGCAGCTTGTTGGCTGCAGGAACTGGCTGATATTTAGGAGTGCCTTCTCCTCCAGTATTCACTGCTGTACGTGGGAACTGCTTTTTGTGCTGTCAACTTCTGATTTCCCAAGCAGCCAACCCACAACCAGGAGAAAATGAACTGACTGGAAATGAGGTGCTCCAAGGGCTCTCTTGTGATTCTTATTGCCAGTGAAACAGTTTCCTTGTTATTTATGACTTCAGGACATCTGTCTTACTGTGTCTCTATCTATTTTTATTTGTGTCCGTCTCTCCCAAYGCACAGTATAGAAACTGCATATGGTGAGAATGTACCAGGTGATAARCAAATGGATTTAAGGACTGTATGTACCATATGAGAAACATTAATAAAGTTTAAAAGCCCACAAAAACCTCCACTGGAACATTTGTTTTAGCTGCTATTCCTTCTTTGACATTTGATTTCCACCTGTGTTTCATTTGCATTTAAAGTCTAAGGCACAAAATCCTTGCATTTCCACAACCAAGGGGGGCAGAAGGGTGTGGAAGAAACCCAGCTGACAAGACTGGTGGAGACCACAGCAGCACTGATCCCTGCAGGGCACTCAGGGAATGCTCAGTGTCTCTGTGCTACTCCCCATTCTCTTTCTTAGGGGAATATCTGGGATCATAAGCATTGTTGAAGACCCCCAGGTTTGGGTTTTGGATGATTTYCTGGTTCTTTGTACATCCCTTTTCTGGCAAAATGGTAAAATGACCTCATGCTGGCAGTGTTGAACAAAACACGTGGGTGATGTCCAAGCCACTTTGCAGACTCCTACATCCTGAAGGAATTGCACCAGGGTCAGTGACTTGCCAAGGTGCTCCTTTAAATCAGCTTCTYATTTAATCTGCACTTCCATGCTTGAGAAGCTCCTGGCCTGGGAGGAGCAGGAGAGCAGTGTCACCAGCAAGGACCAGGGACAGCTGAGCTGAGCTTGTCCCACTCCACTGCAGCTCCCAGGGACAGGGCTCTGATTCACAGTCTGATCTACAGCTCTTCTGGGATGAGCTAATTTCATGAACAGTTCTATTTCTACTCAAGAGGTGTCACAAGAAATGACCAAAATGCTATTTCTGAGGTTTCTATTACAGCTTTAAAGTGATCATAATAGCAAATTAATAGGAGATCCACTCTGCCATTTTCCATTCTCACTGCTATTGCTGTAATCAAGAGCAGCTCTAATTCTTCAAAGCTTATTTCTGTGGTACTTCTCATTTTTGAATACACTGCTAGGAAAGGAGCAGAATATCTTGGCACTCCAGCTGTGGTCTGTAGGCCACTGCCTTCCTTCTGTGCAYGGCTCATTGCTATTTTCTGCTCTCAACTTAATAATGACCTCCAAACTGTAAATTATAAATAYCACCTTGGGTAGGCATCACGCTTTCACAGGCAAAAAAATATTATTACTTTAAATCTCTTGTACATTRAACCCCCAGATAAACTCAGTGGAATGAGGAAAAAGTGCTCTAAATTCAGTACAAAGAGAATTTCACAGGGCACGCATGATRTGTGTGGGGAATTGTTATAGCTTTTCTCTGCTCTGATAGTTCACATAGCCAAGGTTTTAGTTTGTCTCCACTGAATGATTCATCTCTATTACCAGTATTTTCAAAATTAAATGGAAGAGGAGGAATGTGTTCATTCGCCTGCTGTGTTTAATAATCTTCCAAAAATTGTTTCCTGTTTACTTGGAAATCCCCACCTCCATGCTGTGATTTAGGCATTTTCACCCTGTTAACTTAAAAACAAAGCCTAAGAAGATGCTGGATATGTATGATCTTGCAGTCATAAAGCAATTTATGATAAATGTTGTTGTTGCAGAGAAAAATTACTTGGAAATGTACATATGCTCATAGCTTCACGATGCTGATTTAAATCATAACTGGTTGTGAAAAAAATCCAAATTGTTGTTCAGTTCTTCTTTCTGTAACAGTTCTGATGGCAGCTTCTCTTTCAACAATTACTGTATTGGTGCTCAAATAGACATCTCAGTACAGACATCAATAACCCCATTTAGGGGACTGTCCCCCTGTCCTCCATGGCACTGGCTGGCACACAACTGTGAATACTCAGTGGGTATTGTTTCATGCAAGACTTGCCTATTAGCAAAACTTACAGTGCATTTTCAAGGAAAATTATTAAAAATRCCTCAATTGATTTTCCAGCTGAAGCATTATCTCTGAATTCCTGTGGCTTGGCTGGACAAATGGGAAATAATTTTCCCCTTAKCTTCCTCAAGGAATAAATTTTCACAATAGTTCTAAGATTATACTTACGTAGCACATATCAAACAAACTATTCTTCTAYAAAAGATTTGCATTGGCTCACAAAAGTCAGTGTATTCTGTGTTAGCTCATGTGAAGAGTTCATTTAAAAGGCAGCAATATCCTGTGACCCAAGAACAGAACTGGAAGCTGGGGATCCCGAAGGGATTTGAGCTCTCTCACACTTCTCCTCAGCTTTTCATAAAGGTCTGCATTTGTCTAAATGAACATCACATTTATGTGATTAACTGGAGGCCACATGAGCCTGATTTACAGATGTGTTAAAGTTCTCCTGCTCTTGTTAAAGCCATGAGGAGCTCTGGGCTCTCCACATTTCAGGAGGCTGTGACAGCTCCCTGCAGCCCTAGTGGGGCAGTGACCCATTGCCTTGGTGGGCACCTTTGTAAGCCACTGTGGAAGGGTTTTGTCCAACAGTTTTTTCATCTCTCCCCCTCTCAGATGAGATGGAGCAGTCCCCTGCAGTGCGTTCTGACTACTTGGTCTCAGGGATTCGAACTCCACCAGTGAGGAGGAACAGCAAACTGGCAACACTGGGCCGGATCTTCAAACCGTGGAAGTGGCGGAAAAAGAAAAATGAGAAGCTAAAGCAGACATCTGCAGGTAGGCTGAGAACAAGAGCAAAGCTGACATGGGACACGTGGAAGGTGACCTGAGTGAAACCCAAATCAGAGATTTCAGCTTCTGACAGATTCATATTTAAGGCTAGGAGGGGCCATACAGGCTAACTTCCTACATAATACAACAGAGTACATTTAGAAGGAAAGGTCAAAATATGGGAATGGAGCACAGCCATGCCCACAGACTGCTTTCCACAGGCTGTTCCTTCTCCACATGGGCTGCATTTATGGCCCCAAGTATTGTCACCCCTTTTATTTGGGGTGAAGTTTATATAGGTCACAGTAACATTATGAAAAGTGACAGGAGGGAGTTGCAGCATGTGAAATGTTTTCCCTCAAGCAGTTGTCTCTGCGGGGAAGGAGCCCAGCACACAGCACAGCATCATCTCACTGCTCTCCAGGGATGTTCCAGGAGATCAGTACGGAGACAAACTCACTTGCATTTTCCTAAGATGGCAGTTCCTAAGTGCATTTTCCTAAGTGCAGTTCCCTTCATTCCCCTGTGTATCCTGTGGGAGTGTCCCAGAGAAGGACACCATCCAAGGCAGCTCCAAGGTGCCACATTAAACAGCACATGGCTCCGAAATCCCCTTTACTCTGCACTCAGTGTGATCTGACAGCACCTCACATCATAAACCYCAGGTTTACATGTGGTGATTTGAACAAAGGAAGAGGCACAAACAGCTGACCAATTCATGCTCTCCAAAACAAAATCCTTGCAGTTTCTTTCAACCAGGCGATAGTTGGGATTTTCCATTTTGCCTCTTTCTCACCCCATTACATGACTGCTCTGTTGGTAACTGTTGCTGTGTTTTGCCACTACTTTGTGCAGTGCTGGAGAAGAAGATGACAGCACGGCAAGGACGGGATGAACTCATTAAGAAAGGCCTGCTGGAGATGATGGAACAAGGTAACTAAAAATTCTTAATTTTTTTTMTTAGAGACTTCTCAGGACAGTAGGAAACATGCATTTGCAAAATCAGAAACTTAACAAGCAAGTAGAATAAAAAGGAAAACCTTCAATCCAAACAGAGAGGAAAACTCAGTATCTGAATTAAAACTTGTCTTCCTTCATGCTCCTCCCTGCTGCAATCAATCCATGGAGTTTAATGTTTGATGCTTTGCCATCTTGAATGCAACTCCATCTTCCCTTGGTTTATCTGTGGTGCAGCCTGAACTGGAACGTATGTTTTATGTAATTGCTCTAAACCCTAAATCCTCCTGCCAAGAAATCCAGCTAAAGCTGGATAAATATAAACTTCAACATACAGATGCAGTCAGCTAACATGAACAACCTATGGATCCAAATCCCATCAAATGATCCTAATCTGATGTTTTCAGTTTTTTTTTCCAGTAAAACCAAATTTGTGATGTAACATGTTGCCAGTCTCCCTGCTTTTCATTTCCATGGAAAACTGAAGCATTTAGTGGAGTCATTTTAAAGCTTTCCTGGGTACAAACCAGAAGTCATGGAAGGAAAGATAAAGTGTCAGAAACACTTCCAAAGGACGTGGGTCTTGTACACCCCCCTGCTGCAAAGCCCTGACAAATGCTCAAGGGACACAGATGTGGGTGACTGTTCTGTGAGATTAAGTGAGCTCCCAGTGTCATGGACAACATCCCAATTGCCATTTCCACCTAAACAGAGATAAATCCCCCAAATCYATCTTCACTTTGAAAACATTAGAGCAGAAAGTACTGTCATGAAGAAAGACTGGCCTTTTGAGTCTGATTAATCTCACAGATAGAAATTATGTTCTTTGAAAGTACTAATTGAGTTTCTTTTGTATAAAACAAATGCCATGTCTAGAAATAGCCCATGGGACAATATTCAGTGATGCCTTGCTGGAGTGTAACTGAGCAACTGAAGAGGCAGAAAAACAGCATTTTATACAGAATTTTTTTTTTCCATGGCAGTAAAGCAATTTTAATACAATTTTTTTTGGATGAATTTTATGTTTTATGCTACATAATCTATCAAACCATCAGCTAATTCTAGAATGGAAGTTCTTAGAAAGCTCATTTTTTATTCCTGTCCATTGAAGTCTTTGTGTGTCTCATAATTCTAGATAATTGGGTGTCCTATTAGCATATTAGCACTACTGGATACACACCATCTCCACTAGGAGCAGGAAAGTTCCCTATCCACGAATTTGAGGAAATGCATATCTACAGCTCTGCAAAAGAACAGTAAAATAAAACTTCTGTAGAGCACGTGAAGAGGTAATAATGAAGAATCAATAAACCTCTTGTATGCATAAARAAGGGGCTGGGAGGAAAATGTGATGCCAAGCAGACAGATCATCTGAACAAAACAAAAATGGTTTAAATAAATCCACATAGTCCAGTGAGGTGTGATGACAAGCTGTGCTTTTAAATAGATAGCTGCAAGCARACTGCTTACCTGTCTGCAGGAAAGCTGCCTGGAGCTCCTACAAACATCACACAAATTTCCAGTGCCTCCCTGTGCCCAGAAAGGGAAGAATGGATCACAGTCAGCTGAAGGACACTGCAGCTGCCTGCAAGTTATTTTTCTTTACAGAGTGTTGTGAATCTCCAGGGTTRTTTTATTATATTAGTAGAAGCAGCTTATTAATTGGAATAAAAAATTGACCCAAATAATTCTCAGTAAATGATTAGTGTCCTACTTGGACTGAGCTGAAGTGGCAGCAGTTTCAAGGCTAAGTCCTCATTTACRCAGTAAGTTGCAATTGTCAAAGCAGCAATACTGTGCTAAAAGACTACAGAAAATCCTCAAATCCCTCTATTCCATCAAGTTCTACTCGACTTCCAGGGAGCTGATTCCAGCTCACTGTCATAAATAGCCCAACTGGGATGATGCTGCAGCCTGAGCAGCCTCATGCATTTGCAATAGGTGCCACTCAGACCCATAGCCCAAGGTCTGTCAGCAGCATTTGGAAATGGCCCTGGAAGTGGCCCTGAGCTCTCCACAGGGTTGGCACAGGATCTGCAGTGCTCTGGGAGCAGTTCAGGGTGGAATTGCTCTGTCCTTATGTTGGGGATGAGTCCCCTGGCAGGTTATGCCACGATTTTTCCTCACACAGGCCCCAGTCCTGGCTGCCCAGACACTGCATGGCCTGGCCCACATCTGTGCCCTTCTCTCCAGCTCAGGTCACCCAAGACAGATGCCAAACTGCCCCTGGAAAACTCCTGAAATACAGCTTCACTCTGGGGAACCAGCTTAACTGTGCAGATTACATGGGGCAGGGTCTGGCACGGTGGGGTTAATTCCCAGCAAAATCACAGCCCCACTTCTGGTTACCTTGCAATACTGAGGACTGGGGCTTTCCTCACCCACAGAACTCAGGTCTGTGCTTTGTTCTATCCCAAAATGATCTCTAAAACATGTTTTTGGGACCCACTCAAAGCAGCACACCCACTTTGATCTARGCACGAGCTGATCATTCCTGCCCAAGGACATCACCGTTGTGAGTCTCAGCAATTTTCCAACAGGAATGTCTTCTGCTCGTCATTCCTTCGTTAGTCAYTGCACTTTCCATGGGCCGGGATCTGAAAGAGCTCTGTCTCAGGCTGCAGTTTCAGCGTGGCACAGCTGTCAGCAGCTTTCCCAAGGATGTGAGGAACATGCAGAGCAGAGTTACCTCSAACACAATTAGGGAGCTTCCCCTCCCAACATTTCTCCCCTTGTGAGCACGGAGCTGATCAGGTTTATCTGTGCTTACAGCACTGGGGCTAAGGGCTGCCTGTCAAACAACGCGGGCAGTGGTTCATACACCGATGATTATGTACAGGCTGCCTTCACAATGAGCTGAAATGTAGGCAATGAACTTTTTCCCCCTCCCCTTCCCTGTATCATAGCAACTGTGCTACTGCAAGGGCTATTTTAAGAACAGTAACTTTTCACCAAACGTGATTATGAGGCAGACTGAGTGAGCTCAGTGTGCAAAAATACTGCATCCCTTCMGCAGCATCTCTGGGCCAAAATCTGATACCCTCACCCAAAAGCACAAGAAATTATCTTGCAGATTGTCCAAATAGCATAAAAAAGAGGTAACTGTGAACGTTGCTATTTTAAATCAATGTTCAAGGAACWTGTAATGATATCATTGCAAGAAAACACAGCCCTGTCAGGAGCTTCCAGAAGAGACTGTCTAGGGCTGAGAAATACAAGCCAGGAGGTGAGGGGTGGACAGCAGGACTGTCCATCAGTACAGAGAGCTGCCCAGGGAGTGAAGTGAGGGCTTTCTGTGGTTTGCAACAGTGATGTAGATCTTGTAAATTCTGAGGGAGTGAAAGGGTAGTTTGTATTCTGAGGACTCTTGCCTGAATAGGAGAATACTAGAAAAGCTTCAGTCATCAAGATGCATACAGCTGCAGGGATCACTGGCACAAAAATCTTTCAGAGTAAGCAAAGGGAGCAGTTTCTAGGTCTGCACGAAGAGGGATTTGAATTTCTGATCAGCTCAATCACACAGGACACACTTTTCAAAGCTGAGCAACTAAAATGGTGCTAAAAACCTGCAGCTCAGTAGGGGAACACGAAGCTCTGGCATCACTGGATGGCAGCGAGTTGTGCATRGAGCCTGACATAACTCAGACATGTCACACGACCTGGGAATCTGCTGCACCACGGGCTCTGCACAGAATTGCCTTCTTCCAGAGATTTCTGATCACCCATTGCTCATCTCSCACATGGCAGCCACTTCCAGAGTACAATGGCCTTGCTGTTCCTGCACAGTGGCCATTTCTWAGGCTGCTGGATGCCCACAGAAATAGGTGCCTCGTTGAGAAAACTGAAGGTTTTAGTATTAAATGGTGTCCAGAGGATTTGCATTATAGGTGGTTAACAGAGATGGGGTGTTGCTCTAAGAGAAGTCTCAGTCCCCTGAGTACAAGCAGATTTGAGACTCCCTCTTCTTGAGGATAGCAGGGAGTTTCAGCTTTCACTGCTCGTGGTTTRATTAGGATTAAATGATTTGTTGTTTTAGATACTGAAGGCAAAGCCTGCACTGGTGACGATGCCACGAGGGCAGCACAGAGCGAGGCTTCAGCACCCGTGTGCCAGGCACTGGCCTCAGAGGAGGGGCAGCAGGAGACCACAACAGCAGCCACAACAAATGTGACCTCCTTTGGTGAGGAGCTGCACTTGGATGAGCTGAAAGAAGATGCAGGTATTGGAGAGAAAATGTTTTAAAAAAAAACCTATAAAGTGTTATAAAAATATATCTGCTGAAGAGTTGAACATGTCAGCACATTAAAGGGTCAGAGCACCTTGTTCAGCTCAGCCCTACATGAGGTTAGCGGTCACTACTTAAACCCCGTGTTTTTGAGACTTCCACTAAACTGGAACTACACAAAGCCTGGCATGATGGGATTAGTTGAATTATGAGATGATCCAGTCTTGGCATGGTGCCCCTTTGRTATCAGTAGGGGCTGCTGTGAAGATAAAATAAGCTTCTCTTAAAAAGATTCCTTAAACTTCCATGCCAAGCTTGAAATAGTTTGTCCTGTCTCAGGAGAGCCATGTCAATACACAGCCCACACTGTCCCTATCATCATCCTGTCCACAACGTGCTGCAAACACCAATTCAATACCAGGAGCACAGATCAGCTAAACCAAGCTCCTTTCATGCAGCTCTGCTCCCSTGAGCTCATCCATGACAGCAGTTYSTTGGGACYGGAGCAGCTGGAGGGGTTCCAGTCACTTCCYGACAACCAAGAAATGCAAAGCTGCRGAGATAATGCTTTATCCTGCTCTGTGAGGAGTGTCATGTAGTGACCATGGATCTTYCTGGCCTCTGGTCAATCTTTACACCTTCTCCATCTGCCCTGGCTGCCTTTTTTTCTCTGTCCCACCCCTTCAGGCCCTGCTTTCTCTGGGGTCCTAGCTTTCCCCAAGCTCACCCCAGCCTGTTTCTACCCTCAGCAGCTCAAAATGGAAATTGTTCCCTCATTAGCTGAGGCAAAAAACCCATTCATCTCCTGTTCTTAGAACAACCAGATCAAATYTTGACCACATTTGACTCAGGTTTCTTTTCCTCTTTCTCTTCTCTAGAGCATTCAATTCTGTACCAAGTCTGTGAGACTCCTATTTGTTGGGAGTCTTCCTGCCTCTTCCACTGGTGGCCTCTGGCTTTCAAACCAATTATTGCTGATCTTTGTGTGCTAATTTATCTCTGTCTGTACATCCTAGCATTCCTGTCTCTAGTGAGTGCACCTGAAGGAATTAATTTGGTGGGAAAGCGCTTTGAAATTGTCAGAGTGTATTGCTAAGTTTATTATAATATCAAGGTTTTTGTAACATTTGTGCTTGGGCTCAATCCAGGCCTAATGCAGTGGGTGTCTTCCCACAAATTTTAATGAATAAGTGACCAGCTAGAAACAAAATTAATGTATTTGCTTTACAAATACATATCCAGTGTTCCAATACATATCCATTCTGGGTTTACAAACCCAATCTGTTGTATGTCATCCTGAGGATGTGAGATAAAGGCCAAGGAGGGGAAGAAGAGAAAACACAATTTGTAGACTCCGTGTTCATGTTAATACACAGAAAAAGAACAGCCAGGGCACAAAGAGGGCAGCTTTTCCCACCTAACCTTGCCAGCGGGCTTGGGGACAGTCCCCAGGGGAGATTTCTACCTAGTAATGAGATGGCATTTTGACAAGTGGCACTCCATGAATAATTCGCTACTCCAGCAGGAGCCYAGTGCTGAGCACTTGGAATGTTTTCAGCAGGATAATATTCACTCTGCARTATGAAATCTGTTAATGGGTTTGTGTGCTCAAGATTCAGGTCTGCCTGACACCACTCCCCAGAGCAGGATGGAGTTCACGACCAAAAAAATCTGACTGGGGCTCAGAGTGTTTCAGATCCACCTTCTCTGCAGCAGATGTCCCACTGTGGCTGCTCCTCTGCACCTGTGCCAGGCAGCACGTCCTGTCACAGGGACCCCACTGATTCCAGAGGAGCTACTGCCAGAGACAGTATTGCTCCACTCAGGGGAATGCACTCAAATCTGACTAATTTTCCTCTCAAGCGTCTCACATCTACTGGAGCTCTTGATCTTTCTATAATGTAACCCATTAGTGACTTGATCTTTTTCTTCCTCTATTACACATTTTGTCTCCTGTGCAGTGGGCACAAACACCCAAGTGATGTCACCATGGAACAAGGCATTTCCCTAGAAGTACATTTAAAAAAMCATATTTCTTGCTATAATTCCCTCAACTATCACATATGGCAGCTTTCCTGTCATGACAAATTTCACAAGAACTCCTGTTAATGATGCATATTTATTCTACTTTTCTGTCRCTTTTGAATGACAAATACTCATTCCTCCTCTTCTAGGCATACTCAATAATCTGTTTGTCAACAAATTAAATGCCATTATCTTGCCAAKGCTATTGTTTCCAAGTGCCTGAGTGCTTCGGTGCCTCCCCACGCACTCTGAGCACAAAGCTGCTGAATGTTCATTAATATAGAGAGTTTGAATTCCCAAYGAGACACAAAACTCAGCCAAGGAAAGATTTGTGATGCAGCAGCTGGGGGTGCCACTGCAGCGAGTATTAGGAGATGCCCTAGAATGGTTTGGAGGGGAAGGTTCTCTGGTTAGACAATCCACAGTGCTAAAAGGACTGGGATTTGCCAGGGAGCTTGGACTTCTCTCATGCTCTGCATCAGCCCAGCTCTGGAGTCCTCAGCACAGGAAATTATGGACCTATTGGACGTCCAGAGGGCCACCAAAAGGATCAGAGGGAGAGAACACCTCTCMTGTGAACACAGCCCAAGTGAGTTGGGGTCACYCAACCTGGASAAAAGAAGGCTCCAGGGAGATCTTGTTGCAGCCTTTCAGTACTAAAAGGGGGCTTTAAAAAATAGATGGGCACTATTCCTGTAGGACAAGAGGCAATGTTTTCAAACTAAGAGAAGGAAGACTCAGACTAGATACAAGGAAGAATTTTTTTTACAATGGAGTGTGGAAAAATGCTGGAACGTATTTCCCRGAGAGGTGGTAGATGCCTCAACCCTGAAAACATTYAAGGTCAGGTTGAATGGGASTCWGWGCAATTTGATCTCATTGGAGATGTCCCTGTGATTCTGTGCTTAGGAGAGACTTAAACTCTGATTTTCCCATTTGGATGAGTGCTTCACCTGCTAGGGGAGGAAAAATAACGCCCTTAGCTACCACTGAGCCCAGAGTGGCTGGAAATGCAGTCTGGAGGGAGCCTGGCCATGGCAGGGCACCTGGATCAGAGTCAGCCTCCAGGCTCTCTGTGGRTCCCACACCTGCCAAGGCAGAGATCAGGACATGGAACAGTGTGAAAGCTCAGCAGTGAGGCTCTGAGTGAGTCTGGGCACTGCCAGAGCAGCTGTATCTGAGCAGAATTCAAGGATGCTAATTTTGGATTTCATCACTGAAATTCCACCTATGTCCTGCTTCAGCTTCTGCCTTTCTGGATCTATTCCCTTGTGCCCTCATCACAGCCTGGTCAATTTGATGAAATGCTCAGTGATTCAGCCTGCACTAACTTTCACAGCTAAGTGCTCTTGCCATCCTTGCAGAGACAGTYCTGAAATGAGCAGTGCTTCACCATCTCAGATTAGGGCTTTGGAGACTGATTTTTTTTCTTAAGTACTTCACCAATTCCCTGTTCCACACTAACTGCTGAGATCCAATAGCCAATCTTTTTTTTGTGGCAGGTTCTTTTTGGTTATCAGCTTTAACCTCAGGAAAGGCTCAACAGCTCTGGAGTCAGGTACAGTAAAWGAAGACTTGGGAAACAAGTTGAAATCGTGTATTAAATAAGATTAAATCACTTTGGGAAAATAAACACCTGTATCAACTATTAGAAGGTCAGTTTTTAGGTAGTATTATGGGTTTGATACTTTTTGCCCTTTGGCTGTGTATTCCTAGATAGAAGAGTACTCACACAATAACTGTGTGATCTAAGAAAATCCACTGCAACTCTCAAAAGTTGCTTTGCCTTGCTATCTTGATTATTAAAAAAAAAAAAAAAAGCAAAGGGAAAAAGGCTTTAGAGAAGTAAGGGAAGCTCAGCAGTTTTCTCAGGAACACAAAAACTAATATTTCTTCAGTACCCTCATACATTTTATCCTTCACCTGCCCTGKCTGGCTGGCTTTTTCACACAATTACTTTCACTGTGGAAAAGGAGAAGTGCTTCTAGCTGTGTGCCATGTGTTCAGTTTTTCTGAATGTTCCTGGCATTGTCCCCTGGCCTATCATTATTAACTTCATGTTCCATTAATTTTACTCATCTCCCCACTAGCCAAGAAACCTTCAGCACCCACGGAAGAATTGGAAGATGCCAGYCTGCCAGCATCTGAAGACAGTCCACAAGCCTTACTTGTACCTGAATCCACAGACTCCCCCCAGAAGCAGACAGAAAGAAACCCAGCACAGCTTCCCAGCCCTCCATTGCTCCCAGCTCCACCACCTAAGGCAATCTCCAAAATCACCAAGAGCATAACAGGTCAGTCATCACTGCTCTATACTTTCCATCCTTTGTGTTCACCTCCACAGCACTATCAAATTCTTTTCTCATGTTTTTGAGCTCCGAACCAGTGAAAATCAGGCCAGTTATACTGAGTGAGCACTGACTGTGTCTGGTTGCCTGATAACAAAACAACCGATCTTTGTACGTCACATATTTACCTGAATCTCTCAGGGGATTATTTGTTGCAGTTCTATAGCACTAAACACACGTAAAACAAATCAAACCAACTGCAAACATCAGCTGAATCACATGCTCATATCGATATGCCATAAAACACAAGGAAGATTTAAATGTTTTCATTACCTAGRCTCTCACTGCAGAGCAGGATAGCAGCCAAAATCTACTTCAAGTGAAAGCTTCTGCAGAGGTTTCTGTCTGAAGGGTTTGCTCTCTGGGGCAGCTCTAAACTAGAGCTACGAAATCTGGTCTAGTTAACAGAACACACGTAAGTGATACACCTGGCAATCCTCTGTGCCAGACTTCATTGAACATTTCCAAAGCAATTCCCCTGGGCCTCATTTTCTAATGCATTGCCAATGTTGTTACATTTTCCAACATTCTGGCACTGCAGAAAGGGTGCTAAAATGAATTTGATTTTAGTTGCTTCCAATTTCAGGGTCCCTRCATATGGTAAATGCAGTTAAAAGGGCCTTATTGCAAATTAGAATCAAGTCCTGACATCTAAATGTCAGACCTGTTGGATATTTAGACTTTTAAATGACAGCCATTATGTGTGCYCTGATTTGCATCCACACTCATCATCTGGCACAATGAGCAGGGCTTTCAAAGTCATCAGGAAACAAAACATCAGAGGGGCACTGTGACTTGGCCACTGGGGCTCAGAAAAAATATTGAGGTTTTCAGTCTCTGAAGAAAATTACAAGTATTTGTTTCCCATGGAAACAATTGATACTTTTTCAATGCTCAAAAGCTGTAATAACTCAAGTGGGGGCTGGATTCAAAATGGTGTTTCAATGCTCCTTGGGAGCTGCTGTTCAGGTCACTTCACCATCCTGTGCTATGGATGAGGCTCGAGCCTCCCCTTCCACCCTGCAACAAAACCAACAGCCCCAGTCCACCCTGTGCCTTTGCTCAGCTGAGGAGAAGGCCATGCTTGGCATCAGATGTATTTGGAAACCTGGTATGGAGATTACACCTCCACCAGGCACTTCTGAGCATTTAGAGTTCAGATATTTTGCTGCTTACCCAAAGTATTTCCTGTACCATCTGAAATATTCTGAGTATTTCATTCTCATTTACGTTTTCCACAAATACCAACTTTTAATTTTCTCAATGACTCCACTAACTCTAGACCCTTTTCCAGTAGTGATTATACATGTTTATTTTYGTGGGGATGTGGAGGCAGTGCTAAGTTAAAATTAAACAAATACCGTCAGTGAGTGAGAGGAAATACAARAGTGTAGGGAGAGAGAAAGGGCGATTATGAAAGAAAAGGAAGATAAAGAGGTTGAAAAGCTCTTTTGTGTTTAGTTTTTTTTTCCCGTTTAACAATGCTAGGGATACTGTCAGCAGAGGAGTGAGGAGTACGTCAAGCACCAATTAATTAGAGAGAGGAGGAACAGGGCAAGGTGCCAAGACATCACTTTGCAAGATTATTCACTGAACATCTGTCATTAGGACAAATAAGKTGTGATCTCAGGAAATTCTCAGTATTGTCCGAAGCTGCAGTGAGGATGAAATTGGCCCTTGACCTGTTCCAGGAACAAGCTGGTGTAAAGACAAAACATCTCCTATCTTCCTGCTTTAGGGTTGAGCTGAATCTGTGGCTCTTGCTCTGAGGAAACACGGAGCAGCCAGATGAAGTGGCTCAGGAGGTGCTTTTGTCCATCCCCTCAGGCCATGATTCAGTGAGCAATGAGTGATCATAAATGTCCTCTGTCAATCTCCACAGCAGCACAAAATCCAAATTCCCTTGAGCACCAAAGCCCATCTTTGCTCAGCAGAGCTCGGCTGTCTCTGGGCTGGAGCAGCCATGGTGCTCAGTGCAGGAGGAGCTCGGGGTGGGAAGGGGTCTCAGTGCCCAGACATTGCACATCAGCCACTCTGACACTTGGACAATTGCCCTTGTGCTTCCACACAGTCCACATTTTAAACAGGGTAAGTCCTGGGCTAGTTTGGATCCTGTCTCCTGTATGCATAGAGATGAACAAAGTCATTGATGAGGGTTCTGGGCTGAAGAGACACAAATGTGCAAAAACACCCTCCAGAAATGAAAAAAAAGTCAGGTTAGACCTTCCTTAAAACATGAGAGATTTATTTATGGCTGAAGAATGCTTTCCTCCTCACTTGACAAACATGAAAAAGAGACCAGGCTTAGTGTTGCCACACTCAAATTTYCAGTGTTTGACTTTGGTTATTACTTCAGCATGTCTTCTTAAGCAAACTTTAGAAAAGCCATGTTTTTGGTAACCATWATGCAGGATGCTGGCTCTGTGAGGGGTTATTTGACAGCTGAAGTCAATATTTTTTGCCCTCTCCAGTTTTCTAGCAAGTTACCCTGCTAATTCGAATCAAGTCCTTGTTRCAGGACTATTTCAGGATAATCCTGCTTTGAGCAGAAGTTTTTCTCTGCTATGAATTGAAGGATTTATCTCAGAAATAAGTGAAAAAAGGTAAAAATTACCTGCAAAACCAAGTTTGTGCCAAACTGCACGAGCTGSGCCAATTTAAATTCCTGTGTGAAGCACTAGGTGGCAACAAGGGACAAGAAATGCTCTGGGATGAGGCTCTGGCGKTGCCTTTCCACACCCAGGCCGAGCTGCTGGTGTAAACAATGCCATCCGCCAGAGGCTTGGGACACGGATAGAGGGGGAGAGGGAAAGGGGGAGACGACTGCAGAACAGAAAAACTCATCAGCATCTTTTTCAGACCAGATGTTCWGTTATCCTAAGGGTGTGATGCCACYAMATTTACCASCAGGGAAATGTTCACTGAGTTTTAGACTCAAATGCTAGGGAATTTATATATAAGTCTGAATGTATAACTCTAATTCCAGACAAAATGCTTACATTGCATAAGAAATACCTGAATCCAGGGGTAAAAAGAGATCAGATTGCCCCACCCTTCTTTTTTTCTTGTCAGTGCTCAATACCACATCTTTCATTTGGATGTCATTTGGCAAGTTTTGTTATGCAAACATTATCCTTATATTATAACGATTTTGGCATTTTCTCAACGGGCATATGAAAGACAGAGGTCTGAGCTGTGCAGCAATCACGGAGGAGCAGTTAATAGACACTGGTACATTTTGTCCAGACTCAGAACCACAGGGCATAAATTTTAATACAGTCTGCCAAAGTCCAGCAGAGAAAATGCKAGATTGGAAAGCCACCACAGCCCAAGCCTTTGGTGGTTAGGAGCAACGGTGTGGGCAAGCAAAAATGCTTTGGTGGGCTGGGAAAATGGAGAATCTGATACTGTGAGGAAGAGGGGAAATGGGAGAGGCATTTATTTTGCTAGATTAAAGATCTGGAGTGGTGCAGCAAGAGCCTTTTGAACTCGGTTAGTCAGACAGTTACCTCATAGCAAGAGCAAAACATCACCATTTATCCTCTGTTCAGTACAACAAATGAATTTCAAAAAAAAAAAAAAAAAATAAAAAAGCATTGCACAACTTCTTCCCTCCTTGTGTTTTGACTGCAGGAAGTGAAATGGATGACCCAGCCATGAAATCTCCTCCTTCCACCATCCTGAAGAACTATGTCATTGTTGGTTCCTCCCAAATCTCAGGACAAGCTGCCCTCTTCCACCCCTCTGGCCAGAAAAGCTCAGAGYCCCATGGCAGAGGCCAGGTAACAACGCCGACCGGTTCCCCTCACCTGGCTGCTGTTCATCTGCCTTTACCTCCCAGCAGAGTCATTGAAGAACTCCACAGGGCTCTGGCCACCAAACACCGGCAGGACAGGTACCTACAGCTCCTGGCTACAGGGCTGCATSAGGACACTCATCCCACCACTTCATTTTTCTTGGAAAATGCTCCTCTCTTGTTGTTAGCATTTTAATTACTCCGACAGCTTGGGTTTGCTTTTCTCATGATGTCACTGCTTGGAACATCCATCCCTGGTCAAAGTGCTTAATTTGGCTGCTCCTTCCAAGTATGTTCCTCCTGTGGCACAGGAGCAGCTTTTCAAACAGGTGGAATCAGGTGACAATCCTTGATCAAGAAAATCTCCCCACAAGATACCAAGTTAGAGTAGCAAAGCTSCATCCTGCTCTAAAAACCAGCCCTCTATGCATGAGAAATTGTCCTGTTTCAGTCYGTGTCTCATGGCTGACACAGGAGCACATACAAGATCCAGTTTTAATACAAATGCTTTTGTGGGAGTACATTGGGCCCTTTACTGGGTTTCATGATAAGCCCACCTGTATATTAGGGGAGGACAGAGATAACCTTTGCCATCCCAGAGCTTTGGAGTGCAGTTGGTATMATTTCTCAGCTCCCCTAACAACTATTGCCACAGGGCACTCATTCACATGATACCATTGCCAGGCCATGTTAAACCTCTGCATTGACCACACAATATCAGAATGGTCATATTTCATTCCATGCATGCTTTACATTAGAAGGACATGTGGTTGTGGGGATTTTTTAATCATTAAAGTATATCTTGTGTCCATATATCAAAGAAAATCATTAGTCACCACCCCTCCATATCTTATTTTAATGGCAGAGACAGGAAAGTAGAGCCACATGAGCCATTCTCAACTTGAAAATACCATCCTGTGTTGGCTCATGCTGAACTCCCTGCCCTGCCCTTTACAGCTACAGGACATTTTTCTCATTCTCATGTAAGTTTCTACTGCAGCAATAAAACAGTCTTTGTAAAACCTGGGCTGTGCATCTTCAACCCACAGCTTCCATGGAAGAGAAAGCAAAGGCTCTCCAAAAAAAAGAGTGGATGTCCGTCCCTCGAGAACATCGAGTATGGAGCGCAACAAAGAGAAGGAGAACTCRCTGAGTTACAGCAGCGACTCAGAAAACAAGAGGAACTCGGTTAAAGAGTCAGATGAGAACAAGGAAAACATGATCATGAACTCAGAGCTCAAGGAAGAGTCTGTTTTTTATCAGGATGAGGAAGTTTTGAAYGACTCTGTTATTTCTGGTAAGGAAATCCACTGTATTACAAAGATACACTCTCACAACCAAAGGGAATGCTCTAAAGGCAGCAGGCAATAGAGAACACTGAGAAAGAAAAATTCCTTCACTGTCACATCAACTTTTTGACGGAATCCTGGTGAAAAGTTGAAGTTAAGCTGGAGTCACAGTGATTGTGATGGTGTTTGTCSTGGCAGACACTGCACACTCAGATAAATCACTGTGCTTTGCCCCCTCAGTTACTGGTGCACCCCTTGAACTGCTCTGTATGAGTARCAGCACTCACAGACATCTCACTGTCAGCAGCCAAAGCTTTTTGTACGCCCAGTGCCAATGCTGGCAGTGTTTTGSAATTTCAAGGCTATTTTTTCATGCAGTGATAGTACACTGAAAAGTTATAGAGACCAATCAATCTAGGAAGGACAAACATGTAGAGAAAATATCTTCAAGAAAAAGTTTTTCTCCATTTGGTCCCTTCTACCCCTTCTTGAGACATATGGGGAATGCATTTKATTATCCTGTGCAATTATTTAAGTYTGCTTTGCCAAMGTAATCAGCTCYCATTAGAAAATTTATTTTTCATTCAAGGTTTTAATGTTTTCCATGTTAGCAAGAAAGATTCAATCTGAAATGAATCTTTCAGTCTCTTCATGAATACATTAAAAGAAGGCAGGTAGAGAACAATTCATCAAAAAATAATTGTTATAGCAGATGAAAGACGAATTTTAAAAGATGTCTTTGAAAGTATGAGCAGCAGACAGGACACGAGTTCTGCTGCTGTTTAAGACACAAAGTAACTGAGGTAAGGCAAAAGAAAAGTCCCTTGCCTAACTGCTGTGCACTTAAGGACTTAAAACATAAAAAACCCCACCTTTTAAGTTCTGTTTTTTTCTGTCTATGTATATAAAAGTGGTCTCCTTTGATAAAAATTCAAAGAAAGAGTTAGAAGCGGCCAGGCAAAAAATATGTTATCCCTACAAGCAAAATCAAATCTGGATGTTTTACTACTGAAGATGATTAATCTTCTCTATATTTAACAAATAAKGATTCATTATTATGATGATAGGAGGGCACTGGTGATTGTATAAGTTCCAGTGATATCTAGAAGCAGCTCTGGGCTTTCCACAATAAGTGCCTGAGTTTTGGAAAATTTCTGCAGTTGAAGGACAGGGGTGGTGTACTGGAGATGGCTTAGGCCAACGAGAAAACCAGAGCTGTTTCAAAGATATTTTGCTGTTACGTATTTCGCTGCTGCTCAGGACAAAGGCTGCTGAACTCTGTGACTGATGTCCAGCTGCCCTGCCCTTGCAGAGCAAGGACATTCCCAAGGAGTTCTGATGTGGACACTGGGAGACACTGCTGGTGCTTGTGTACCCTGAGCATTCCTGAGAGGAGCTAGAGGTGCAGTAGTGACAGGAATTATACCAGAACAATTCCCTAAACATCTCCAGATTCCTTCTAGTTTGAAAAATCTGGGCTGGTTTCCAAGTCAGGGAGTAAAACTATTCATTAATCCTGAGCTGTTTACGGCCTTAGTATGTCACCTGCTCTGCCACTGCCACCATGACAGAGCACAGTGCCATGGCCTTGTGGCTACAGGGAGGTACAGACAGGTACAGGACACTCCAGAAAAAATGACAAATTCTACCTTGGTTTTCCATTAGAATCCTACTCCATAAATCATTATTTTAAACCTCTGAAAATTCAAGGCAAGACAGCAGTTTAGTGTAGCTTAAAAATCAACGTACCCACAACTGATAACTGGTGCAGTCGAGGTCTTTCCAGCATCATGCAGAGTTAGGATTTGCTTTTTGATTGATAGAACAGTGAATATGATAAAAAGAACAGTAAACATACAGGAAATTAAATGCCATGATTCGACTGAATTCAAACAGGAAGTTTTTGCAGGAATCTGCAGCYCTAACATGAAAAGGGTGTGAATTTGCCAAGCATTTCTTGTTGACCTAGCTGAGGTGTGATAAATCATGAAACRATCCAGCCAAGATCCTGCCTGAGCTAGACGATCATGGGACAACGCTGGCACTGAATGTGCCTGACTGACCAGGAAAAAAATCCCTTAGGAAAAGAATACATAAATAAGGGTGTTTGCAGGTTCAGTTTCTTCTGAGGTAGTGATGAGCAAGGAATTTGCCTCAGGGTATTGAAAATGCGTGTGGGGAAAACTGGTTTGAGGCTTTATTTACTCTTTGTTCTCTAGTTTTTTTTTATTCATGTGCACTTACTCTCTTTTAATATTAGATTTTGCATGTATACTTGCATTTTAATGTGTTCTGGCAACTGTGTTTCATTATGAATAATCCACTTTTGATTGACAGATGGAGCTGACACTGTTAATTAGGATTTTGACCTCACTTCCTTTAAAGTCAATGACAAAAATCCTATAGATTAGATCACTTTCCATGCCCCCAAGGTGTCCTGCCCTGCCCTGGAACACTCTGCACTGGCCCGTGCTGCAGCTCCCGTGGTCTGGACACACAGAGCTCYTTGTCCACGTGCAGTCCCTCCACAGAAACCTCCTGACATGGCCAAATTCCTCTTACTGCTTCTTTAAAATACTCATGTGAAACTGGGAATGTGTGCAGGGATACCCAGGAGTTTTCTAGCCCTGAATGTCCTTCACACTATTTCCAGCAGGAACTCTGTTGGTTCCTGTGCACCCACTCCCAGCATGGCTGAGACTTGAAAAACCTTGTCAGAGTCCCAAGTCTGTGGCTTTGTGAGCCAAATGTTTCTGATGGAGTCAGATACTCAGCAGAAGGCTCTGTGTGGCATCAGCCAAATCATTTAACTTCCCTACCCATCTGTTAAATGTATATCTGCTACTTCAGATAGGGCTGTGTGGTTTAATTTAATTAATGCTTGCAACAGACTTTGGGAGCATTTCAAGGAAGGTGCTAAATAAGGGCACAGCTTTTAYGCTCCAAAAAAGGGTTTTTGAGCTGATTATGGTTTCTAAAAAGTTTAACTTTAGACCAATGCAACTATCAAGAGACTTTTCACTGCTCACACAGCGAGACCAGAACTATTCTGCCCGACTCTTCCCAACAGGTAAATGTGGGAAGGAGGTTCTACAGACTCCTCCCCTCTGCATAAAGAAATTTGAGATCAGTAGTGATAACAATAATGTGCGTCCCACAGGTCCCAAGCAAATAAAACCCCAATATTCAAGAATGAGAATCTATTTACTATTTAGAATCTTGCCAACCTCCAGATCATCCTTCAARAAATAGACTTTAATTCTATCTCAAATGCCAAACAAAAATACCAAATAAATGTCATTTTCTTTAAAAAGAAAAAGGTGACCTTTTCTAGAAAGGGTGAAGCATTAAATTTAAAAAAAAACCCCAAACCTTTAAAGAAAAAAGGAACCAAAACAAACGAACCTCCTATTACCATGCTCCCAAGATGAAACAAAGATTTAACTGTAGTTCCTTCATGCCCTGAGGAATATGTTCCCTCTGCATCTGTGGTGGTTTTAAGGTGTACCACTGCTCCTTGCACACCAACACACAGATCCACTGTCACTCTGTGCCATTCCTGCTCTCCAGAAGTTCCTGTTTCATCCCCAGGAGCTGCCTTTCTAATAACTTTCTTTTCAATGTGTGTCCCAGGTACTTTGCCAAGAAAATGTAAGAAAGAACTGCTGGCAGTGAAACTACGGAACAGACCGAGTAAGCAGGAGCTGGAAGACAGGAATATTTTCCCAAGGAGAACAGATGAGGAAAGACAGGAAATCCGGCAGCAAATTGAAATGAARCTCTCAAAGTAAGTACTGTGAATGAGAACAGGGAGGAGCCTCCTTTTACAATGGAGCATCCTCTGAGTCCTGTCAAACCAGGCACTGCCACCCACCCTCGGGTCCATTTCCTGCAGGGAACCATCCACAAACTAATATAGCACATTTTCAGCTGTCAATCAGCCACAGGAAAAAAAAAAATCTTAACTCCCTCCTCAATCAGGATTGCCTTGATTTCRAGAAAAAACAAGACAAAATCCTGCCAAATCTACCTGCAGCTCTGTTGCTGCAGTTGAGATTTTGAGGTACTCCAGAAAACCCAGTGCTTTAACAAAAATAGTAATATAATTATTTCTTAAGCTGATTTGGCTTTGTCGGCTCTAGCTGAATGTGAGGATAAAGGCAATTGTTAGAGCTGCATATTTACTTGCCCAAGGGAAAGCTGCTGCATTGGTGGCTTCACTGCATTAAGGCAGAGGAGCATTGCCCTCACCTGGGGAAGGTGCCTGTGTAAGTCCAGCTGCAGGAACAGCAGGGACGCTCTGGTTTTGATCAGTAACCAGGGCAACAGGGGAGAGCTGTGAGAGAAAAAGCATCACTGTGGCATGTAGCCTRAAGCAAAGAGTGAAGGTAACTGGGAGGCTCAGACTGCACCATTTGGTTTTCGTGTGTGCTTTTTTAAAGAGCTACGCTTGGATATCTGCAAACATGAATATTTTAGAGAAGACAAAGTGGATTGTTAAATAATCTGTGCTGTGCTGCCCACACGGGGACAGCAATTGCTGCTCACCGCCAAAATGCTTGGAATCAAATTGAGAAACATGAATAGAAATTCATTTTCAAGGCTTATTAAATATTAAATATCTCAAGCCTTTCCTGAAAGAAACATTTATTGATATTTAGACTAACTCATTCATGTGCATGATTTTGATTAAACTTTACCTCTGGGGACAGGGAATGAGAACAAGTRTATGGATCAGAGCACAAGTCCTAATAGAGCAGAATTTATGGAGGAGAAATCTCTGCCATCACCATGCCTGCCCTCAGCTAAGGAACGAGCTTCTGAGGGAACACAGATGAGGTTTTGAGTGCCCTTCAYGGTGCCCCTGCAACAGCAGAGGTGSAGTTCTGGTCCCTCCAGTCTCAGTGACTGCACAGCAGCACTTGGCACCCAAAGGGGAACACTGCTTTGTGCCAGAGACTGCATAACTCAGTGCCACAGAAAACACATACATCCAGACAAGTGGAAAAGATCCCCCTACAATTTACATTACAGTTCCAAGAATTCCAAATCCTATGTGTGTCCCATGAACAACCATCACCTTAGGAAGGAAAGACCTTGACCATGTTAACCTTGCAAGCCTTGTGCATTCATTTCAGGGAAATACTTCATGTTGTACCCCAATAYTGTCAATTCCATTATTTTGGCTATTCAATCATTCATGAGATCTTTTCATACATCAACAACCTAATCCGATTGCTTTAAAATACTCAAAAAATGGTTTCTACCCCACTGCATCCCTAAAACCAAGTTCAACCATCACCAAGTATTCACTGAATGAGAAGATTATGTCATATCCAGCCACATCTCAAAYTGCTGAAATGCCTAGAAGGTCACATCTCTTTTCAGTCCTGCCTGACTTCTCTTAGTGTGGAAGGTCTGATGGAATTGCAGCTTCAGGTGCTGTAACAACAGCCTTTATCTCYTTCTTTCCATTTACCATATATCTTGCTTAATAATGAGCATCCGTAGAGTCAAGTGTCAGTTGTAGAGGATGCTGCTGGACAGGTGGAAAGGGCTGGTCCTGAGCAGGAGCCAGGAAATTTGCTGTCTGTAGGTGAATGCAACKAAGGGAGCCTCCCCTGCTTGCTGTGATCTCATGCAGCAATCTGGGGTGCAGCCCATCAGTGTCACTGGTGATGTCTAGAGGATGGCTAAAAGCCATCTTTGTTCCAAGTGCTGGGAGCCAGGCCTTAATTTAGTTCCTTCTTCCTGGAATGCGGAAGACTGAGCGCATTTCGGGGAACAGACGGCACAGAGATTGCTGGAATAGCCAGGAAAGGCAAAACAGATTGGGAGCAGTCTCCCACACAACTTCCAGCACATATGTGCTGGCAGAGCTCAGCTCAGCTCGTAACTCACCCACCAGAATAGAACATGACCGTGCAAACAAGCTCAGGTGGTGGATGCGTGCAGGCAAATATTTACAACACCGGGAAAAGCAAGTGGGTGTTCAAAATACCCCACAACCAGCCAACAAAGGAAAAATGAATTCTGGCAAAGGCCAAAGAGCCAAAGCCCTAGAGAKATATCCCTTTGGAGTTTCTGACTAGGACTCACCCCACAAAACCCAGGCCACTCCAGAGCCCACAGTCAGAGCACAGCCTGGCTGTGGTGTGAAGATGAAACCAAAATGAGAAGAGTGAAATTCTTGGACGAGATTTGGAGGTGTTTACATTCATTCATTTCACAGGTACTTGTGCAGCACAGTGTTTGTGTGACAACTTGGAGGTTTATTGCTAAGGAATGCAGTACTGGGGTGGGAAGTGTTGCCTGGGAAATGGGATCCAGTGGAAATGTCTGTTCTCTGTAGGGTTTTGCCACTACCTGTGCAGAAAAGAGCAGCATGTTGCTGCTGCTGCTCTAACAGTAACACTTAGATAACAGCAAATCATGAATCCACGTGTACCATCARGCTATAGATCTGTATTTAGCACAAGGAATAATCTATGGGCAGATCAGCAAGTAGTTATTCAATGTCTGACTGCATAAGAATGGCACATAACCAGGCAGTTGTTACAGGGTCGATATTTTTCAGCACAGTTRCAGGGGTTTGATGGTCTGGAGCTSTCTAGCAAATTGCCTCAGTCCCATAACTAACACAGCCTCGCTCGGTACTCTGCAGGGAAAGATGTACTGACATAATGTGCAAAATACACCRAATAATGGTGTTTATATAACCTGAAAAATGGGGAGACAAAAGAAKAGCATCCTCTCAAAACCACTGTATTATTTAAGTGGTTCTGGTTGTAACACATTTCAACAGTAGCTGTGAACCTGCTGAGAAAAACAACTCTCTATCACTCTGATGAGTGTTTATGAAGTCAAAGCTRAAATCCCTATTTTCCTTCACTTTCCCACTCATTCCATCTCAAAGAGAGATTGGGAAATTCTATATTTTGAGCCAAATTCTACTTTTACAGCAGTACAAATCCACTGACTTCAGATTTATTATTGACTGACAGCAGCATAAGGAGAGATTCCAGGATTCATTTATGTGCATCGCTGCTTTTGAAAAGTATTTCCTGTATTTCATGCTCCCAGCCAATTTCATCTACCACTTGTTGCCGTGGAAACATGCACTTTTCCCTCCTCCTCCATCCAAAATGGCAGTATTCCATTTTTCYCTACGCTGTAGTGCTTCTCTTAGTAAACCATGCATCCCCAGTGCCCCAGAGCTTGGATACTCAACTGTGCATTAGGCACCAGAGCTCCCAACAGGTCTTGGTTCCATTATTCTGTGTTCASAGCACAGATAATAAGCCCTCGACAGAAATCAGTGAATTGAGAGCTCTTTGTGTCACGAGGCAGAAAAAACATCTGCAAGTAGGGTTATTTGCAATATCTGCTTTCTGTCTCACAGACACTTTTTGTTCTAGAGGGGTTTTAGCTGAAACCTGGGGGAGTGAAAGACTTGCGAGACTGAAGGGTGACACAGGAAAAGGTTGTTTAATTAAATTTGATATCTGGCAGTTTAGAGAGTTAATGTTTGAAGTGCCTGGTTGGGTATTGCTTYTCGAGAATGCCTCATATAAGCACAGTTAAAGGCACTCCAGTATAATTTAATGTCTGAATGAAAACACGAATTCCCAGAAAAAATTGTATTAGCAACAGTCACTTCATGTGCTGCTTCACCTCCTGGGTATTTGTACAAACAGGCATGATGCATGAAGTGGCACTTAAAAGATGATGGAGACAGGAACTAAGATATGGAAACGTGGGCAGAGGAGTCAGACAGGAAGAACGACGGGTTTGTGTACACAGTGAGGAACCAAAGCTTGAGCACCTGAAGCTGATCTTTACTACACTGAAAACCTTGGCTTTGATAAGTGGATGATGCTGGGRCAAGGTTTCCTGGCAACGTAAAGGGAGAAAGAGGCATCTTTTTTCGGTCATTACCACATCTGGAATCTGCAGTTGTGGTGCTGCCCTGAGGTTCTTGGAGAAGCATTTTTGAGTTGACTCACCCAGGAAGTGCAGACGTAGCTAAAAGCACACCCAGATGAGACCCTGGSTTGTCCCTCAGGTAACAGAGTGTGAAGTTCACAGTGCTGCTGGAGACAGAACAATACCAAGCAAACAGCACTTCAGACTGGCCGCCTAAACACAAATAAYACCACAGCTCAACACAGAGCACTCACAAAGAGAATTTTACCTACTGACGACACAAAAGCTGTACCGAGTTTCCCAAGGACAGCACATCCAGTGCCACCTCCCCACAGAAATGCTCCCTGAAAAGRCATCAGCTCTTCAGATTGACACATGCAGCAGGAAGCTGGCTGAATGCACAGAACTTTGGGGAACAGTTTGTTTAGACTGACCAAAAAAAGCGATGTGTGGGTGTGTGTAACAACTACCAGTATCCCTAATGCAGAAGTTTAGTAGATACTGAGCCCAGCCTAAGCTCACCTGGAGATTRGCAAGGCTTTTTTGATGAATCTCCAACTGAGTTCCAACTCCCAGTCACTGGACTAAAAATCAGGGAACTGCCCTAATTTCTGAAGGCTGGGAAGACTTGACACAGATTCATTCCAGAGCCAGAAAGGCAGGGGGGCAGGTACAAAGAACAGATCAGCTGTCAGCACTAATTAGCTGTGTACAATTTAATGCATTTCATTATTTGGCAGGAATCATCCAGGTAACCATCTCGCTGATGCTAAAAATAACCCCAGCCAGCGCAGCGTGGGTGTGTGTGCAAGGCTGAGCTCCTCACACGAGACAGGAGCTAAATATAGAGCCACAATTTAATTCTGTGGGCGTGTGGGAGCTGAGGGAGTCTCCCTTCTCTCCTCGCTCTGCTCCAGACAGCAAGACGTGATGCTGGCAGGGGGACCAGCTGGGGGYTGCTGTCAAATCTGCATAAAGCTGCAGGATTTTATTAAGAGCATGCACAGCACCCATGTGCTTGGTGAGGATTTGGGATTTTTTTTTAATATTTTGTCCCTTTTCAGTTATGGCCTCTGCTTTTCAGGCTATGGGAAAGAAAGATATTGTAAGGGATGGGGGGGAACAATAGGAAGAATGGAGAAGGTGCAAATGAATCTGAGAATTTTTTTTGGTGCTGCCACCAAGATTCAGATGTTCAGATCCCAAGGCATTAATATGGCCTGTGCTCTTCCTTAGTGTCAGGCAGTGTCACACAGCTGGAAACCCGAGTGCTCTGAACACACTGACAGCACTGGCCTGGTCAAGGAGCTGAGGATTAGTGTTTCCTGAGACAGCCTTCAATGGTAAAATTCAGGAGGAAAGGGAGAAGACTCAAGTGCCATTAAGGTCTCCAAGCAATAAGTTCAGCCTCCTGTTTACAAGGCTTTTCAAGTCCAAGGAGGCTGCAGTGCAGTTCAAATAAAGCATTTAGAGAAGGTTCAAGTACATCTGTACACGCTGTACTTTGACTACACTGTCTTCCTGTCTAAAGGACTGAGAAAGGTTTGTTCCCTTTCAGGTATTAAACTCCCAAGAACAGAATGAAYCTCACTAACACCAGTCCCTGGTCAGCAAGTAAACCTGACCTCCCTGAGTGTGTGATCATACCAGGCCCTCTGCACAGCAGCTCTTGAACCAGAAGTGCTTCCTTGTTCCAGCAATAAAGTCCAGCGCTTGCACAATTAATTGTGGAGCACCCTGTCAGCTCTGGGCARGAGCTGTGATCTGCAGCTGAACCAGAATGAGCAATTTGCTGTCTCAGACCAGCCCCCAGCTTGTCTGGCAAGAATTTTTGAACACACTAATTAATTTATAAAGGGTTGAAACAGGGTTGCTTTAGTTCTGTGTTTTCTGGTTTGAATGCATGCACACGACCCAGAGCTGCTCTCAGTGCAGGATGTATTGCTGAGGATTCAGCATTCACCTCCTGCTGAAAAGGGGGGGTATTTGTGCAAATATGAGGCAGTGTCACTGCAAAGGCAGTAAATTCTGCCAGGGRATGAAATAAAGTTCCAAATTCCCAGGGCACAACTGATTAAAGATTGTCTTCTGGGAAGACACTATCTCCTTACACTGCTCTGTTCTACTTCCCTGGCTCCAGTGCTGGGAATTCCTAATCAAACCTATTTTCCACAGCACAGAGAAGGCAAGGGCAGCAGGTCAGAGCACAGCAGGCAAGGCAAGAGCAGAGCAGCAGGTGGAAACACAGATAGGAATACACAGGGCCTTTTCTGGGACACACAGTCAATTCCTCGAATAGATCTGGCGTAAGTGGCACAAGTGAAAAAACTAGAGAGAAAAAAAATCAGAGTTCAGAAAGCTGTTAAGTATCACAGGGGAGCAGAATTACATAAATAAACTTACAGGAAAACTGCTAAAGCGAGTGTAGTTGAATAAGGAAAAAGCCTTTTTGGGAAGAAAACAGTGCACTTGTTTTGCCCTGCCAACCCACCCACAAACAGAAGCACATGTTCAGCTCAGATCCCTTCCCAGAAATTGGGCACYGCCACACGCCTGAAGATCTGGGCTCTAACCCTGTGGAGTGACAAGCAGTCATAAATGGAAATGCTTGAAATGCCAGTAATACTCGGTAATGCTTCACCTTACGCTGGATTATGATTCAGGTTCTTGAGCTAGTGTGGGTCTGCAGCACAAGTAATTATTACAGAAAGAAATTAGTTTAATTTAATTTGCAGAGTTTAATCGATAGAGACCAAAGGAAGCTGCTCTGATTGTCACAGTGATTTGTGCTGTTKTGAGATGAAAGCCTGACCAGAACAAGGTGCTGTAACAGTTGTGAGCTCCTGATAACCCAAGGGCTGGGCAGGGAGGGATTGAGGCATTCACAGGGGCAGCCTTCACCCTTTGTAGGTATGGGCACTGTGTTACTGAGATGATYTAGGATTAGTTTTTTCTGGTTTAGACCTGTTAATGAAATTCGGGAAAAATGTCTTCTGCACTTAAAGCCAAGCACTTCACTTAGTTGGAACAAAAGYGAGATGGGATGGACAGGTTGTATCTGAAAAACTATGAACTGGTACAAGAAAAATCTGATACAGAAAGGGGTTTGGGTGCATGATTTTTCAATTTTAACACATCCATTTCAGATGTGCCACTTGAAAGCACTTAAGAACAAAAGAGAGGGGGGAAGTTCTGGTATTGTGTTGATTCTCCTCCCACCTGCCTTTTAAACTGAACCAAATTTATCTGCAGACTGGAAATAAATGTCACCATGACTGTTGCARTGAATTGCCTGCAGAATACCTAAATGGACTCTTCTCCCACAAAACCTGAATTGTGGCTTAGTTTGGAGAAGAAAAAACCTTACTGTGCAGAGCCACARTTGCACACAGTGTCCCTGAGGGTACAGCACTGTGTTATCCCTGGCTTATGGGGAAGGCTCTCAGATGAGTCACCTGCACCTTCACATGAAGAACTTGATCTTATTTTTGAGCTCTCTTCCAAGAAAACTGTCACAGTACATGTGATCCAAGGAAACTGTAATTCATACACTCCAGTTTCTGGTTCACCAGATTCTGTGAGYTACTACAGTTCCCTCCTCCTGCAGCTCTGAGCACAACTTCTGTAGCCTGGTTCATTCAGGATCTCAATTCCTCCAGGAATTGGAGGCTTGGGCGTGCTGCTTTCATATAGAAAAACTGGGTCAGACTAACACAGCTTCAACCTTTTTCAAATAACTTCAGAGAAGGTGAGGGGAGAGAAAAATGAAGACRATAAATATTTAGAAAACAGGAAGRGGGAAAGGAGAGAAAACAGGTCAGAACAGAAGGTCATTGATTTTACTCAACCAGTGCTCAACAGAGGATATGCAGTATCAACTATTAAAACACACTTCTAACTACATCTTTTTGACTCCACTGCCAGTGCCCACCTAGCAAGCTGCAACTGGATAATCAGGTCTTGGGAGGTTTTCCCTGTAGCTTGGGAGCTACCTGAGTCAGAGCACTGCAAGTTTCCTTCAGTATCTGTTTTTTCAGGATAATAACTCATCCAAGTGGCCAGCCCACTACCTTGACCCCTCCAGACTCTGGAGTGGTTTTTCCCTGGAAAGCTCTCTTCTTTTCTATCTTTTCCTTTAGCTGTCAGATGTAACACACCAAAAGACCAAAAAAAAGGACTCCCAGGTTTATCAATCCATGCTCTTGTTTTTATCCAGTGAAATTAAGAAGAAATGGACCACACCTTTGGAGGCTGAGGACCTCCCTCTGTTTAAAGTCCACTTAAGCAGAGGACTATAATAAGGCAACTGGAAAACAAGAGCCAGCAAGTTGGCAAAATCTGAATCTTAAATCCTATTAGAAACAGGTACTTCAATCTACTGAGTTCATTACTGTGCAAAGATGTGTCAGTTATTTTGCTTTGATAAAACTACAGAATACTACTCGGACAAGAAATAAACAGCAGAATAAAACCTGAGTGCTTCACTGTGGAAAAAAACCTCTTAAAACCAGGACTRCATGGCTCACAGATGAACCACCCGTGTCATTTGCTTGAGATGATCATATTCGTTAAGCAAATTAAATTCTGGATTAATTAATACTCTATTAGATTCTCGGAAATTATGTTAAAAAAGAATAAAGCCAGGCCCTCTCAGCAGTCTCTGCAGAAAGCAGCTGGCCTGTTGCACAGAGATCAGGCTAATTTGAGTGTCTGCAAAAGCCATATTCTGGGCAGGCTACACTGCAGCCTTGTTATATTCGTCACTGGGAGCGACTACAGCACTTCCAAATACCACCCAAGCGAGGAAAAATCCTCCTTCTCAAGAAAAGGTTAAACAAACCAGGACTGATGTGGTAAGGGAAGTTATATTTATAGACATCATGCAGCTAAGCTTGAAGAAATCCCTTTATCRGCCTGTTTACAACATAAAGGAAAAAAGTAACAGGGAATGATGTGTGTGGCTTAGGTCTACGAGGGTGATGGGAGCAGGAGGCTCAGGGTCAGCAGGGAATTKTGGTGGAGCAGAGGCCCAGCACTCCAATGCTGTGACTCGCTGTGCATCAGYTGCAAAAGCCAGGAAAATCAGTGTCTGAGGAGGGATTTTGCACAGAGCCAAGGCCTGTTGGAGTTCTGAGGAGTCACTGCCAGCTCTGCCTGGTTTCCCCATCCCAGCAGTCACTCCTCAGGCAGGGAACATCTCWAAGGACAATCACGGAGGTGGCACAATGGGATCCATTCCCAAGAACACTCACAAAGGTTTCATGTCACGGCCTTGTGCTTTGTCAGTGAGACACAATGTGTGTTGTACCACAACAAATCACGGCTGTAMCGGCCAAACTTAGCATTACATAATTTAATTATTACAATTTGTTCAATTGAGGAACCTGGATTTCAGAAGCTCAGAATATTCTGTTCTACRTGAAATTTGCCAGCACATTCTATTTAGAGTTACGTGACCATAACTAAACACAGGATTCTAAACAAAGGTAAGGAGGGTTCCAAAAAGCTCTGGGGACGAGCAGATGGAATATGAGGATGACATTTTAATACTCAAATCCTGCCTSCATTTTCCTGTAAGTTAGCCTGTCTGCAGTGCTCAGTGTCACACTTTGAGGCATCGAGTGACAAGTTATACTCCTCACCCTGTCCAATTTAAAAACAGAAAAACAGAATTACTGGAATACTACTTGCAGAGAGAAGTGAATAATTTCCCAGAGATGCTGCAAATCTGTTTTTTCAGACAAGACACTTTGCCACATTCTCGTGTTCTGTACAACAGATGTAACCATACAGACCAGCTTTGCAGAGCACTGTGAGAGCTGCTGGAGAAAGAACTACAAAACTGATGATTGTTGAGACCAGGRGACTCACACCCCTACAGACTGTTTGGGCCACATCTTTGAACTGTCAATGGAATTTCTCATTTCACACTGCACTGAGAGCAGGAACATGCTTTGTACTGAAAAATCAACCGATAACCTCAAGAGAAATTTTGAAAGAAGCAAAATATTAAAAGTAAATAAATGAGAGTGCAGTAAAAAGCAGGATTCAGAGCCTGCTGTGGGCAAAGGCCGTGTGGCTCTGGCCAGCCAAGGTTAGTGACAGTGTGAGGCCAAGCTGTTGGTCAAACTCAGTCCTGAGAAATGCTGGGCCAACAATAGTGTCCACAAGAGAAACAGATAATAGTGCAACAGATGGTGAAATACTGTCTGAAGGCAGGGGTATCCCATCCCACAGTGGATGCTGTGTGGGTGAGTGACAGGTGAGAACTAGAGAGTATTTGCCTTGCCAGGGGAGCRTTCCCAGAGAGATTCCTGCAGTCTGGGAGCAACTGTGCAGCCACACTCACGGTCCCAGCAGGGACCGGCTATCCCARCAGCATTTGCAACCTTAGAAATTGCTGTCATTTCGTTTTCTCCTTCAGGGATTACACAAAGTACTTGGAGAGTGCTGCATTTTCCTTGATTTACTTCAGTAATTAAGAAAGCTGCTCCTTGGCATCAAGCYTGACATTACAAGGAGTTTGCAAAGTACCACAGCACGTCCACTCCTGCTTGGCGCTACCAGGTTAGGAGGATCACAGCTCACACAGCTTGATACCCCCAGCTCTGGGGTAAATCCTCACTGCTCCTTGCAGAGGGCAAARACACCTTGCAGAGGTTTATTTGCCACCTCCTAGACTTTGCAGATTGCCAAAGGGACCTTGGTTATACAACACCAGGTTACAGGGAAGGATGCTCTCCAGAACACACACTGCATGGGGAGTTTTCCAGCAGCTCATATCCATTGGAAAGAAGGGCCTTTCTCAAATCAGTTTGCATTAAGTGAGGGGGAGGAGGAGAATTGACACACAGCTGACAGCCCACACACACCAATACTTTGCTCTCTGCAAATCCAGCTGTGGTTTCTTCCAGTGACCCAAATCCCACAGTTGCACATTGCAGTGGCATCTGTTGTAGGGGCAACTATTTATGGATTAAATGCACAATACTGCAGATTCTTAGTACAGCCCTGAGCATCCCACTGAGTCCAGGACATTCTGGGACACTTCCATCCGTGGACAATATCTCTATTTGATGCCCTTTGAAATGRAGCTAGTGCTACAGACCAAATTGATGTGTCTCTCTGTCAACCTGCCCCTTTTCTCTCTGACTGCCATGGCTGAAATTGCACTCGTGGCTGCCMAGGAAATTGAGTCACAAGCCTATAGACACTTCATTTCATACAGAGCACAAAGGTGCCTGACAAGTCAGCCTCAGCCTCCATGGAGAACAGGCACAAACATTCTATAAGGGGCTGTTCATACAATGAAGTTAAAACCTAGCTCTTTTTTCTTTCTTACCTTTCCCCCCATCCCCCTTTTTAAATTTTTTTTTTATCATTACCCAGTAAGCACCCAGGAGTATGCAACTGTCAYTAGGAGACAGGAAAGTCTCAGGTCAGTGACAGTCCTCACCACTGGTCTGACATTTGCTTCTGACTGCTGGTTATTGCAGGCTCCCTCCTGCTKCTCATGCAGTTGCTATCAGAGTTGATTTTAGTATCATTTCAGCAGTGGCAGATGTCTTTATTTAAAATGGTATCATGGTAATAAACACATAATGGGATAGAACTAAAACYGTGGGATTTATGATTGCTTTTGTTTGCCTGTTCTGAAGCATCAAACCCACAATGTTCTCTATTTGCCCGGATCTGTGATATGCAGGATTGCTTTTCTCTTTTTCATTCTGTGGGAACACAGGGCTCCAGAGTTTTACTCCTGCTTCAGAGGAAAAAAAAAAGGGGAGGGGGAAAAGATAAAGAAAACCTACTGCTTTACAGTGAAATGTTATTAACCATCTTCAGTGACCTACACAGTRTGACCAGGTCATGCTCAGGACATGGTTTCTCTTGGAAGGTCCTTCAACACACATTTTGTATCCAGCCTAAAGCTCTCCTCAGCCTTTAGCAGAGGAGGTGCAGTGGGAGCTGCACCATTCACTCAGTTATTTGAAGAGTGTGTTCTTTCAGCACTTTGCCTTGCTGAGCTATTTTTAGCTTGAAAGTATTCCCCAAACCAGCTCTCTGCCCAGCTGCAAGGCAAAGCAGAAGTGAGAACAAGCAGTGGTGCTGCTCACACTGACATTGCTGCTGAACAAAACACTCATCAAACTACAGACAGGGAACATGTCTTTGGCTGAACAACCAGTTGTACTTCTGTCACCCTAATGACTAAATATTGTGATTCTGTTACAAACAGGACAGATCCACTATCCAGCAGCTCTTTTAAACCACAGTGTGGGGAAGCAGGTGGAAGGAGAAAGCTGCTGTTCTGAAAATAGCAGTCATTACATTTCAATCCCATGTCAGCACATTAGTTCTTGCATATTAACTAATAACTCAGATGAAAATTAAAGCCATTATGTTACGTTGGTCCCAGAAYGTGCAACACCATCCTCCACTATCTGAGTGTGGAGAGAAGTTTGAAAGCCAAAGCCTCCTGAAGGTGGTAGAACGATGCTCAGCATCTGCACTGAGCTTTGCAGCCAGTGGAACTGAGTCAGGCTCTGCTTCCAGCTGGGCCTGGCCTTTCTTCCCCACACCTTGGKAAAACCAGGCACCCAAAGGTCAAGTGCAGCACAGCTTTCACAAGTGGTGAAAACAGTGATTACCCTAAAGCCTTCKCCATCGGAATGCTCTCACACAATTAGATCCTGGCTGCGGTGTTGTTTCAGCCCACACAGTGCTTACAGCCCTGTGCAATAACAAACCAGTCACCGGTGCAGGTCCTTCAGGGACAGKGGGTTATGATACCAGGGTCACACTGGGTAAGTGTGTGGTTTCTATTTCAGCTGAAATCTGAACTCTTTGCAGGGCTCGTATCACAGAAATGATAATGATGGACAAGTGTAATTGCCTGGTAGATGAGTGACAACATAATTAACTGAACTCGTGCTGATTTGCAGCTTTGAAAATCCAGACAGAACTAAAGGCCAAACAAATAAATAACACATGTAATTAAGGCAACATTTATAGCCTCTCTGTTTATCTGCAGTTTTCTTATTTGGATGCAAAAATTAGTTCATGAAGGCACATAGACACAAATATCAGGCTATTTTAAAGAATGTAACTCACAGCATTTACCAAACCAGCTCACCCTTTTCACGCCTCTCTGAGCTCCCTACTGTCAGAAGGTCAGCACCTTCTCTCAGGATGATACTCTTGGGTGCTTCAGCCTGAGGACAAGAAGCTTCTAAGGAGACAATATTGTGGGCTCCCAGGACTTAAAGGGGGTTATAAAAAAAGGAGTGAYCTTTTACATGGGTAGATAGTGATAGTAAAAGGGGAACAGTTTTTAACTGAAGCAACGTCAGGTTAGATTAGATATAAGAGAGAAGATTTTTACAGTGAGGGTGGTAAAACGCTGGAACAGGTTACTCARAGGTGGTGGATGTCCCATTTCTGGAAACATTCGATGTCAGGGTGGATGTGGCTCTGAACAACSTGATCTACTTGAAGATGTCCCTGCTCATTGCAGGGGTGTTGGACAAGATACCTTTAAAGGTTCTTTCCAACTCAAACTATCCTGATTCTATGATTTTCCTGTTATGGGAAATGCTGGCACATCATTTCCCACTTTTTACATGATCCAGAATTACCTTGGGGTAAAAACAGGTTTGTCTCAGTGTCTGCCTTCTAATTTTGTACAGACAGTAAAAGAGAAGTCCCTCCCACCACAGATTTACTACTACCCATAATTGTACATTGCAGGCAGGCACAGTGCAGCGTGGGCGACTCAAAGCCCTGGCACACATCCCCTTCWCAGCTACTTATAGGAAGGATGAAAATAAACTTCTTGTTGAATTGAACATGATGTTCTGGCAACAGAGATGCCAATTTAAGAGGCAGAGCTTCTACCTCCTCATGGGCAGCAGACAGAAGCTGATTTATGAGAGGCAAAACCAGGGCACTCCCATTTCTCCTCCCTTTGCCCRGGCTCTGAGGGATCCTGTTCACCACTTCCCTTCCCAACTCATCTGCAAAACCACCTGACTCGAGGGACAATCAATGCAATTGCTGCCGGCTACAGCTCATTTACTGATAGCTGGATTGATTGCTCACTTGTCAGCCCGGGGTCCACAGGCACATGCACGTGTCCAAGTCTACCCAGTTCATTCCTCCCTTTGGAGAAGATTGTCAGAATCACATGGATCTAACTAAGAGCAGCAACAGGATTCCAAAGTATAACTTTGGCTTCAGCTACAAATCCAAAAGAAATTCAGTTTTGTGGCAATCACACATACAGACACTGTGCAATAGATTCTGTGCAAAAACATATTTGGGCAACAGGAAGATATTTGGGGGACAGATAAGAAATCACACAAACCTGAGCTGTTTTTCACTGGATTCTGCTTGAATGCTTGCTTGAGTCTGCAGGCGGGTGAGATACAGACTAATGGAGGAGCTGGAAAGGAAGGACTGTCTGAGTTGTGAGAATCAGCATAGCCCCACAGGCACACAGGGGGGCTTGTACCTGTTCCAGATTTGTCTCTCATCAGCTATTCTGTGCCCACACCTGCAAGCCCTCAGCTTGCTGTGGCTTGGCTGAGATGCAGCTCCCACAGCAGACAAAGCAGACACTGCTGAGGGTAATTGTGAGGACAGGGAACTTGGCAGCACCTCCTGCTCACAGGACATATTGATGCATTGCCCATCTGACAGCAGACCCTGGTGACACGCAGMTCCTCAGACTGCTGAGCACTCAGTCACCTGTAACTGTTCAATATGATCGATATTTGTGTAACAGTGGTCCCAAGACATTCATTCCCTTGAATATGAAGGAGACAATCTGGCAGTGTGAAGCAGATATTGATCTCCTGATCAGCAGTCAGAGGCACATGTACGAGTCACCGGGCTCACAAACATGTGACCTTGCTCCAGAGGGGACAARCCATTTGTGGCTTTCCCCACACTCCAACTCCACATCTGCGCTTGTGCTCGTGTCAAACATGATCATGGGCAGGGCCCTGACGGCAGAGGACAGCTTGTTCTGCTGCAATTAYACACCACACATGTTCACTGAGGGAAGAAAACAGGCACCATAGATCCCCCGCCCCTCTGAGAGCCAGCGGGGAGCACTCACCCACGTCAGAGGATTCCCATGTGGAAATTGCATGGGGAAAACAAACATCTTGAGGCCATGTGCAAATCTGAGCACCTGAAGGGCTTTGTGACCAAGAGCACCTGGCTGTACCTGCAGGGTGTTSTGGGGAGAACCACAGGTGACTGAGCTAACCTGCAATGACCTGCTTCTCTCACCCAGAGGAGTAACACTGAGAGAACATGGGAGCAAGCAAGGTCTTTGGCTTCTACATATAATAATATACATATGATTACCTCTCTGAATTATCTTTCTGAGTCCAATTTACTGGAGAAAACATTCTAAAGGTAGCCTGAAAATACACCCAGAACAGTCTCCAAGCTTCAGACAGCTGAAGAATTTTTAATTTTTCTGATCATGAGAAATAGCTGCGCATGTAGTGTAGTGTGTCCATCCCCTTTTACCCCCACACACTTACTGTGACTATTTAATGATGAGAAAATGCTGTTTTCTGTCCAAACTTGGAGCATCTCTGACACGTGTCCAGCAATCTGTGAACTGTACCCAGTCACCGTTTATGTGGAAACGACACTGGTGCCTCGGAGGCAGCTGCAGTCACCTCTGAGGTGCCAGTTCAGTTCCACTTGCTGCTGCTCTTGGCATCCCTTGGTTTAAACTAAAAGGGAGGCAAATTCCTGGAGTACTCTTAACATGAGACCATGGCGATACCAACGACATTGGGGGGGAATTTGGACAGAGGTAGGACCTGCCTGCGAGTTACTCGAGCATTTCCAGGAAAGTTTCAAGACATTACCAGAAACAATTGGCCCCACAGAGGCACTCAGAGGGAGCACTCCTGCCTCAGCAGGGAGTACAAAAATACCCAAACTTTGGTTTCCGTAACACCCAAGAGCACAGCAGCATTAATTGGATGTTTTTCCCAGAAACAAGAAATAGATAACTAAATCAGCTGAAAGGAAATCATTACTGTCACACAACAGAAGAGGTGGATTATGTGAGTGCTCCCATGGAGCTCACAGTCACCTTGCTGAGGTGAGTCCACGTGGGGCTGTGAGTCTCTAGGAGGAAAAAGAACAGAAATGGAAAGCACAGGACTCACCCAGCCACGACCACGTCTTTGTTGCAGCAGTGCTGGAGCCTCCTGTTCACCTCAGACCTTCACACGGCTCCTCCGGGCAGAGCTGCTGACCAGCACAGCAGCCACAATGACCCAGGCTGAGCTGGGTGCATGGACTTGACTGGATCCACATGAAATGAGCRAAGGCTCTGGTTCAAATTCACCTGCCCCTGCCTCATACAAGATGCTCTCTGTGCAAAGTCTCTGGAGACCATCCACAGTCACTGAGGGGTCAGGTTTTGGCCTTTKCCAAAGCTCCTTCATGGCAGGTGCCTGTTTCATCCTCGGGAATCACACACTGTCTCCACTGCTCTGCAGTCTGCTACAATTGTTATTCAGCTGAAGATTTTTTTCTTTTAAAAACGAGAATTGAGCATCCYCTCTCTATGTTCTGAGTCTCTCCATGCCCTGTTCCTGGCTGTGCTCCCCAGCCATGGCATGAGGGGAGCCGGGGGCCATTTCCCCAGGCCAGGTGTCCCTGAGGTGTGGCGGCGTTCCCCAGGCCATGGCACTGGCTCTCCACAGTCCCTTCTGAGGAAATTCACCGAGCTCAGCACACAAGGTGTGCTTCTGCTTCTACTAGAGGCAGGATTTCACATGGATCAGCTTCAGAGAAAACATGAAATGAACTTCCAAAATAGAGCACCTGTTGCTCAGAGCCCCGCAGCACGCAGGGAACAGCTCACCCAAGCTGAGGCCCAAACTCATCTGAAATGGTTTCTTACATTAAAGCTCCATCARTCAGGAGGGATGTGCATTTTGACAGGGGCGACCTGTGAGTTTGTGCTGCCTGGAGCCCTCAGAGAGAGGTGTCTGTGCTTTTTCTCGCTCAGGGCCCGGCTGCAGGCGCCCGCTGAGGGGGCTCAGCCCCCGGGGTGCGGTGAGGAGACTCCACCATTCCGCCATCCCCCGAGCAGCTCGGGCAGGGTGGGCTTTGGCCCCGGGGTGCCCTGAGGCTTCTCCGCCATCCCCCTGAAGAGTTCGGGCAGGGCGGGTTCTGCCCCGGGACGCGGTGACACCTCTGCCATGCCACCGAGCAGCTCGGGCAGGGTGGGCTCAGCCCCCGCGGTGCCCTGAGGAGACTCCGCCATCCCCAGAGCAGCTCGAGCAGGGTGGGCTTTGGCCCCGGGATGCGGTGACACCTCTGCCATCCCCCTGAAGAGTTCGGGCAGGGCGGGCTCAGCCCCCGGGGTGCCGTGAGGCGACTCCACCATCCCCAGAGCAGTTCGGGCAGGGTGGGCTTTGGCCCCTGGGTGCAGTGACAGCTCCGCCATTCCCCCGAGCAGCTCGGGGAGAGCAGGCTCAGTCCTCGGGGTGCCATGAGGCGCCTCCGCCATCCCCCCGAGCAGCTCGGGGTGCGGCCGCAGCAGCCACAGGGTCCTTCCTGCCCAGCGAAGGACGGGCATTCGGGCACTGAATTCCTTTCACAAGCGGCAAAATCCTGCAGGAAGGATCTCTGGAGCCCCGGTTCAGCCGGGCCGGCTCAGCAGAGCCGTGCAGCCCCACCAGACTCCAGCCCCTCGTCCCTGTCAGGGCAGCTGGAGCCCGGCACCTCCGCCAGCCACTCCGCCCCAAGCGCAGCCACCACTCAGAAAGGAAGCGAAAGTTCTTTTCTGGGCACTGAGAGGCTTCTCCAGAACAGCAGAAATAAGAAATAGACCCAAAAAGTCCCTGGACATTGATGGCAACAATGTCAGAGGTTTTTGCGGCTTCTCATTTGATCGTGATTCTCGCTGTACTTGGTGTTTTCACTCTATTCCCACCTTCCCAAAACCCCATTTAGGTTTTATTTTTAGCCAAAGTCCGTGTCTGGTTTTGTGACTGTGACACAAAGTTTGGAAGGGTGTTCTGTAGCTCTGAAAAACTCAGGGAAAAAACCCTACAAAGCATTCATAGGCACATATACCTGTTGTCTGTCTGCACCTTTTTCTTGTTTTGGGTATGAAGCTGAGTGTGCACCAAAAAATGGGTACTTACCATGTATTTATCAAAACCAAAGGGAAACAGAGTTTAAATAATCAACCATCATACATATTATATCTATATAAATACAGAGCCTTCACACAGAATCACATACATTCGCATTCTCATACTGCTTCACTCATTCTGTTAGGTTTTTAACCCCCCAGTTTAAAAGGTGCCTCTGAAATCTAATGTACAGATTCGGGAGTATCTATCAATCTCACATGGCAGGGCTGTAATTAAGAATGGCTGAGAGAGAGGCGCATGAGCAGCAGGTCGAGTGGACCTTTCATTTGCAGATGGCTCTCCCAGTAAGCCATTCTTCCCTGATTTATATTACAAAATGCACTTTAATCTGTTTCAAACAAAACCTAGCCAGAGTTGTGTAATTTCTGAGACATGCAGAGAAATGAGCGAGAAGGGAGGAGTCCAAGGGTAACCAGAATTAAAAATACATGTGTAAAGCCTTTAGTTTCAGCATCATTCCTGTTTCAGTTGGGATTATTGCAACTTCCGCTGCYGGAGTATCCGGCTTATTCCTCCAAAGAGCGCCCAGAGATCAGGAGAAAAGCCTTGGGGGATACAAAGGGTTAGGTGGAGAGAGCGAGAGTTAGGCTGTGTTTGTACACAAGAGCTCATCTAATCTAAGCTTCTTACTGGTGTGAATTTGGTGTAGTAATTGTGGTGTGTTCCTGATGCCCAAGATGAGAGTTTTTCCAGACTGTTTTATTAATAAAGGGTTATTTGTCAGTTTACCACTTGTTGGTCTGATAACAAATGACTACAGAGTTGATTTTGAAGGTGTTTTGGGTAAGGCTTACAAAATTAGCAGATCAGATCCTTTTACYAGTTCTTTTGCAGTGTGTTAACAATTACTGCATTTTCCCATCTGCTGTACATTTGATAAAATRTAGATCCAGTTACAGCATGACTTTATAATTATTCATATATTTCCTATACCCACTAGAGGAGTAACTGCAGCAGTTTGCAGTGTGGTCCCTGCTCTGAGTGTTTCTTTGTCTCTGTAACTTCATCTCCGGCTTGGCAACATCTGCCGAGAGCAGACGATGAGAATCCTGAACGCTGCCAGAACGCAGGCCAGGAAACATCGGAAACTCTTTCCGATCTGCTAGCTGGATTATTACACAAAATCCAGCAAATGCAGCCTCCGTGTGTGTGTGTGTGTGTGCTTGCCTAGGGAGGGCTCCAATTACCTGAGATCCTCTGCAGATATTCCAGTGCCTCGTGGGGGAGTGAGTCTCATTTAGTATGCGGAATAAAATCACTGTGGCACCGATCATATGATTTGAAGACTCAATCCTGAGGCAGCACTACAGAAAAGGGGAGGTGGAACCAAGACACTCCGTTCAGACAGCGCGAGGCTGTGAGCAGCACACGAATTGCATTCAGCAGGCAGGAGCAGAGCTGGGGRATTGCTCTGGTAGACGTGGAATCGGGAAACCACGGGAAAAGCTTTATTTCTGGCCAGTCTGCATTCTGTCAGGATGCACCGCTGGTGTTAGAGAAAAGGAAACGTGCTACTGTGTGTGATTAAAAGGTAAAGGCAGTGGCAGAGACAGAAGATCACAGTGGAACTCCTTTGATAGCCACCTGAAACACATCCTTGAGAGCGAATTTTACCTCTGGAGAGTGCTGCTTCCCACTGACTGTCTGGAAAGTGTGATGAAAAGGATGCATATTCTGAGGAAGCGTTTCATGGACAGCAGAGCGAACTAGAGGAGAACTTTCACCTGCATTACTGGCATTTGGGAAAAATAATATAAGAAACAATTCTCTGCCAGGATTATTTATTTTTTTTCTTCTTCACAAGTCCTGGAGAGATTTTTATAGTYCTCTCCTGAGGAAAACACCAACCAGAAGTCAGAATACTGCTGCAGACTTTCCAAAGAAYAGGCATGGTACAAAATGTGATTTTGGTGTTTTTCCGCAGGCGACTCAGCCAAAGACCCGCTGTTGAGGAGCTAGAAAGAAGGAATATACTGAAACGTGAGTATTTTTTTTCTTAACTATTTGATCTGTGTTTGTTGAAATCAGTGATTGCATTTGCAGAACGCAATATTTTTGAATAGACAAATTAATTCACTGGGATTATTTTCTGTACCTAAAAGCTTTAATTTTTCACAAAGACTTGCAATTTTAGGACTATAAGAAGCAGTCAGGTTCAKGATTTCGAATAATTTTCATTCTGATTACACTGGTATGGGTGTCCAAGAGGRGAATACAATCTGAATGTCACCCAGTGCCATCTGAATTGGAGTGACATTTTTCAAAACATGGATTTTCAAGGCAAACACTGAATACTGCTGGGAATACAGTGGAAGGGGGAAGTGTCCTTACACAGGTGTGATTCTCCCAAGGTCCATTTGCTCTTGTCACTGGAGATCTTCCCAAAGCCAAGTCAAAGATCATCCTGAGATATCAGAATTATTAGAGGGACACTCCCAGTAGTGTTACAGGTGCTGCCACAGGGGAGTGTTCTCAGCATCTCTCAAATTCACAAAGCAAAGCTTGCAGCTCTTTTCCTAAATGTTTCCAGGGGGTCAAACAAGGGATGAACATAATCCCTTTCCTTAAAGGTGCTGAATTGGGGAAGGTGAGAGGGAGCTTTGAAATTGTCTCCACTATGGATTTCAGACAGGAGAAGGGGGGAATCCATCTGCTATTGAGTCTATTTAGTGTTGGAAGACAAAACCCAGAAATGATAGTTTCTCATTAAAGAGGCATAAAACATAAAGCCACAGAAATCTGTCATACAAGCAGTGCTGCTTACACAATTTAATTTATATTTTGTCATGTGATTGTAATTCCCTAGGAAAAAAGTTATCTACATTATGTTACCTAAAATTCAATGTTGCAGAACTTTCTTAGTGGTTCCTAGGGAAAAACCTTGCACTTTTGCCACTGAAGTTATTTGGGATTTCATTTCGGTTTTAACACAAAAGATTCCTCAGGCAACATATATTTAGCAGTGTCCTCTGTACAGTTCCAAGGCATAGATCACACACAGTAAAATGAGCTGAACTTAGTATGGGCACAGCTTGATGAGGAAAAGAAAACCCTCCTTGCGATATGAGTGGGTGAACTTGGCCAAACTTCACCTGTCATCTACCATGAGAGGCAGGAAAAAGCACTAACCCAAGGTTCTGAAATAGGTGGGGCCAGATTTTCAAGAGTCAGTAACCRACGTCTCTGAAAATCTGTCTCTTTGGGCTTTTTTCTGGCTAAGGAAAAACTGATCTCTACTAAAAAAATCTGTTCGTTTATGTTTACTTTTTGAAGTATGCTGGTTACATCCTTAATCTGGGTTAAAGTGACCAGTTTTAATAATAAAAAAGTTTGAATACATTCATATAATGAGCTTAGAGAGAGATAAAGCAGAAAGAAGATAAAGCAGAATTAAAGATAGTTCCTGAACACCAGCTAAACATACTGGTCTAGATTTGTATCTCATTTAAAGAGCTCCCAGCATGGAGCAAATTTATTGACTTCTGTTGGGTTTTATACAGGTTCAGCTGGGATCAGAACCACTTCCATTTTATTTACTCTGCCATTATAGAAAAAGCTGAATGTCCTGTAAAAGCCCTTCAGTAAAATCTATACAGCCTCCTCCAGGTGTAGTAAGGGTTTGTGCAGTTTTAAGTTGTGCRTTTCCCAACATCTTTGATGTTCATAATTGGTACTGCTGGCAGAAGTTCTTTTATGGACTCAGAATTCACATTTGTACAATTCTGGTAAAAAGAAARCTATACTAAAAAGTACAACTGCTGTTACTTAAAGCAAATCTCAGCAAGATTTCAAAAAGTGATTTCTTAYCTCCTTTAGGGAGTTGTTTCTGAGATAAAAGTAATACATAAAAAGCAAACTTAAAGCCAGCACTTTCTTACAATGTTGTTGATCTTCCAAGTTCTTTAACTATAGAACCACTGCTGGCTTCCCACCAAACCTGAAAAGCAAATGAACTAAAATCACATCCTGGGTGTCAGATATGCCCTTGCTGTCCTCAACAGACAGCTGAACTCACATCCAGCATGGCATTTCTTGAACCCCTGTACAATCCCTCCTCCATGCTGACCCCAAGTTTAGTGTCACACAGAGCTGAGTTCCCTGAGGAGCTGGCAGAGCACAGAATGAGCTGCAGCRCTGCACAGGCCCCCTCACAACGGGAGCCTCTCTGCTGAGATTTGCAAACCCAGCCCTCAGTAATGAATGGATCTGTGTGGGCAGAATGAGGGAGATGGGAAAAGCCTCTCTGGGCTGAGTAATAATGCCTGAGTTCTACAATCCCTTGCCAGCATTTCATATCAAATCCCTGTTTGTTTGGGTTTTTTTTTTTGTTTTGTAAAAGAACCATTTCTTTTATTTCTTGGAGTTGGAAATAAGCGAACACAAGCAAACAGAAATGGGTCACTACACATGTATATTAGGGAAAGTATTTCTTAATCAGAAATGTGTATTTTGGGCTTTTTTTGGGGGGGGGGGGGGGGGGGGAATTACAATCATGGAATCACAGGACAGTTTGGGTTGGAAGGGACCTTAAAGCTCATCTTGTTCCACCCTCTCCCATGGGCAGGGACACCTTCCACTATCCCAGATTGCTCCACGCCCCATCCAACCCGGCCTTGAACACTCCCAGGGATGGTGCATCCACAGCTTTCCTGAGCAGTTCTCCTTGCATACCTCATCATACTGTAAAAAGGCACTACACCACAGAAAATTATCTATATTTAATTTAAAAAAATGCAAAATAGGAATATCTACTCTATAAGGGTTGAATTAAAGCTGAATGAATAACTTCTTGCAGGTATCTCTATGTCTAAGAATACCCTCTRCTTTCTAAAGCCTGTTCTCTTTTTACACACTGCAGACTGAAATAGCTGCTCATCCCTGACACAGCACTAATTTTAGCTGAYCTGTTCTCTTTACATTTTGTGCCTTGCCATTGAACTGTAATGTAGCACATTATAGCATTTTAAATTGATTTGATTTACATTTGTATCGTAGCCAGGTGTAGCTATGCACTGCTATGTTCTTTTCAATAGGTTTGATTGCATTTTCAGTCATCTAATGAGTGCAAAAATCAGGGAGAAGAAGCTTCATTGTTAAAAATACCATCTTGGAAATCCATCTGCAGTGCAAGTGGGGTTTGAGGCATAGTAGAAATCAATCACGTGTATGCTTTAACACTGGAAATATCTAATTCAAGTGGTGTAATAAACCTCACGGTAGTACTTAGAGAATCCCACAATGGTTAAACCTTTTTTTTCTGGCTCCRCAGCTTTGTTCAGGTCATGGGCTCATGCCTTAATTTAGTAACAGATAGTACTGGGAATAGAAACGCCATTAACTCGTTTCCTAAGGCAGGGGATCTATTTCACACAGTGTTACAGCACGCCGGGCTATTTTTAGAGGCAGTGTGTAGGAGTTCTCACGGCTTGAATGTTAATAGGCACAACACACAAAGCCGAGCTGGCTGAGGGGAGAGCCGAGCTCTGCAGAGGAACCCCCGGCAGGAGGACCGGGTCTAATGTCAGCGAGAGCCAAGGTGCAGGTCAGGGGCAGGAGCAGAGAGTGATGCAGCCTGAGAGAAGGAAGGGGATCGAGGAGAGAAGAGAAGAGAAGAGCACGGGCTCTCCCTGGAGCTGCTGCAGCCAGGCTCCTCAGCATCCAACAGCATGAATGGCTCCAGCACTATGGGAGTAAAAAAGGATGATTAATCAACGGTGGAGTGTTTTGATTTTCCTTCTAAARTTTATCCAAGTGGAGCATTGGTGTGGCTGCTGTTGTTTTATTAAATCTTTGTGCAGTTCAGAGCGCAGGCAGAGCTGACATTGGCTCCGGGACATTGTCCTCACACAGAGGTAACTCCGTGTTCCTGCACAGCCCAGGGATGCACTGAATTACCAAAACACACAACTACAAGCTGCTTATTTTTCTGTGCCCGTCATTGCCTGGAACTTGCGAAAACACCAAACTTCCTCATGAGGAAAGTCATCTTTTTTTTTATATTCTCCGCAGAACGAAATGACCAAACGGAACAGGAAGAGAGAAGGGAAATCAAGCAGAGACTGACAAGAAAGGTAAAATCTTGCAATACTTGTTATTAGCTTTTAGAAATTTAGCAAAATTACTGTAATATCAACCAGCCTTAGAGGCCATTATTATATAGAACCTTCCTCAATATCCATCTTCCTCAGCAGTGTCTGATAGTACTGTCTGGTAATATGAATTATAARCATACCTACCTTAGCTCAGCTACACGAGATTTAGTAAAATATTTACATATAAACTTAGTCAGAAAATGGGTATTTGTTTGCACMCTGCATATTTGTTAGCTCCATTGCTAGAAAAGGACTTTTTCATTTTTTGTAGCAGAGCTGACTCCCTGCTGAGCACCAGGTCTGCTCCCATAGTACATTTCTTTTTGCATTTAAAATATTCTCAGAATTTGAATTAGATCTTGTTGTTYTGTTCCTAGAAATCCCTAATGGAATTATAGACAAAATATGCTCATAAYTTGTTAAAGCCAGACTGAAATTCTTCCAGGGGTCTAGTGCTGAGAATCTCACACTGGCAATCTGCCTCTGCCTRGAGAGAACATCCTAGAGCACCCAGAACCGTACAGAGATGATAACAAATCCACCATGATTCCTTTACATTTTGAAAATGTATTTTATCAGTATCTGGGTTCAAATAATTTCTTCTTTTGTCCATTATAAAGGCATTGTGCTATAGCCCAMAACTCCATTTAAACCATCATTACTCTCCTAGCAGTCCTCCAAATGATTAAATATTTCCCTGGAGTTTCCAAGGGTTGGGTGCTTTTCCAAAAGCAGAAATGCACACTGAGCTAAGATGAAAAGCAGCAAATGTTTCATTTTTTTACTGATATGTTTGATATTAACCCTGGTTTTATTTCACAAAACTTCTGAATACAGCTTAACCAGAGACCTACAGTTGATGAACTGAGAGACAGAAAGATCCTGATTCGATTCAGTGATTATGTGGAAGTGGCAAAAGCACAGGACTATGACAGGAGAGCAGACAAACCATGGACACGACTGTCAGCAGCAGACAAGGTACTGACAGAACCACAATCACCAAGTTCTGCTTTCTCCTTGATTTGTCTGTAATGATGCATCACATTCTAAACCGACATTTAACCGCTGGAACATTTCATCTCTGTACATGTTATCTTTATTTTTTATGCTGAAATCATACTGACCAAAGCAATCTGTCATAAAAATTGCCTATTTATAAACATATTTATTTAGGACCCTAAAGACTTCTACCCACCCACCCAAAAAGGTGGATACAATCTCCAGCTCAAAACCATTTCCAGCCAACAGAGTATTAACATTCATTCTCAGACTGGAAGTTTTCCCCAAAAATGCAGATATTTCCTCTCATGTTTCCTGTGAGTGCTCAAGGAGTCACTGCACCCACATTCTCCTGAGCAAAAACTCTGATTCTGTCCCATCACAAACCTGCCACATAGCAGTTTTACATCCCAATTTGAGTGTCACATTTAGATGCTTGAGTAGTAGGAATWTTCACCATGATTTCAGACACAACAGTTGGGAAGTTTCAGGGCTGCAGGAAGCAGARGGAGCAGAATGCTGAGACAATTACTGGCAAAATGGCAAACACAGGATCATGAATATGGCTTTGTTCTGAGATGTGGAGATCAGACACTTTGGTTTCCATCCCAGTGTCCCCCCAGTTAGTGACAAATGGTTTAGAGGACTCAGAAAAGGAACAGAGCATTTCTACTCCAGTAGCTGTTCTCCTAAGCTCACTAAAATGGTGAATAAGCTATTCCATAGTAATCAATAGAATAATGATTTTGAATTTTCCTTGTATCTACTCMGCTGTTATTAAAATTAGACTTTTTCTGGGTTTACTGTTTCAGTGTTACTGTTTCAATTAACAAGGCAGGTTTGTAAGCAGAAAGAAAGTGACAGTTCAACCACACAYACTGGTGGCACACCAGGAAGTCAGGGTCAGAGCTGGACCTCTGCATTTGTGACTGGAAAATGGATCAATTTCTTGGCAACTTCTCTTAATCTTTAATGAATTTTARCTGGAATCTTATCAAATGTGAGACAACCAGCCCTGAGGTGTTATTCTGTCAGAATTGCTTCTAGACAGCAGTGACCCTGTCAGCAATCAATAACTAATGAGAAGTATTATGTCACCAATCCATACAACCCAAATAGTCAGCATTTCCACCAGCACAGAGTGCTCTGCTATACCCAATACCTGGAAAGTGTTCTGCTCTGCACGTCTGGGATTTTGCAATGCTCACGAACACAAAATTATTTGTTCATKTTTTTCTTTTTTYAATTCCTAGGCAGCCATTCGGAAAGAGCTGAATGAATACAAAAGTAATGAAATGGAGGTYCATGCATCGAGCAAACATTTGACAAGGTCAGTTTTCCAGCTGTTTATTTYCACTACCTCCTAAAAACACTCTGCATGAGTCCTGAACCTGTAGATTTTACATGCTGGATGTGGGAGAAGAATATGCAAAGGGAGTTTTATTTGAAAACGATTTTTTAAAAGTAGAACAACTTAATACACTRTGTAACGATCTCTGAATTAAATCTACTTGAGTCTGGAACCTTATCCCAAACACTGAAACTTCCCTGGTAAGAAATAGAAAATTGTACCTACCGTAACAGGCCCCACCCAGTGCCCAGGGGTAATACCTTTGTTGTAATTGGATTTATTCAAAGGATTCAGCCTGGGGATTTCAGTATTCCCTGGCAGCCCAGTTGCTGTTGGGAGGAGCAACCCCCAGGTAACTTAATGACATTTAATTCCATGTCAGGAGGAGGTCAGCAGAGAGAAAAGCTTTGCACTGTTGTCACTCTCCACGTGACTGGGCTGCTGTGAACCTGGGCAGGGCAGTGCCAGCACTGGTGACAGGGACTGTGTTTGAACACACATAAAAACATTCATCTCCCCTAAGTGAAGAAAAAAGATGAGAGGCTGATTCCMGAGACCCTGATACCTGCAAAAAGGCCTTAAGGGCAAACCAGCATCAGTGCATGGATGGAATGAAACATGGGGAGGGAAAAGGGATGRCTGCAGTTTCAGTCTGAAGGCAGCTATACATTGCCTAATTAAAGCTACCTGGGGAGTTTGAGTAAATGGCAAGGAGGGATTTTGAAATTTGTTCAGGATATGAGGAGTAAACAGGCTTACAATTTACAATTAGTGCTAAGGCATTACAAATTATTGGGGCTTTAATTATGGATCTCAGCCAAAAGAACAAACCTACAGAGCAGGAAATATTTATTCAAACATCTCACCGACAGTACCTCCTCATACTTTACAAAGCATTTCAACATTGTCTAACTCTTACAAAAAAGAACAAGATCACTGCACAATAAAGGTTATTGCTACCAATGACAAACTGTGGCTACATTTACTAAAAGGAAATAAATGCAAATCAACTACACATACCTGTGTTTGCAATTGCATTCCCAAAGAAATGTAAATGAGGGGCCCTGAGGATTGTACCTGCACTGCAACCATGGCACAGGGGTGGGAATGTGCTGGGGAAAATTAAGATTTAAAAGCTGCTATTCTTCAACACTGTTACTGTACTTCTGTGGGCTTTAAAAAAATTTTGTTAATCTAACATCAAACCCAAAAAGTAATTGAATTCTAYTGCAAAGTGGTTTGAAAAATGTCTCTCTTTTCTCCTAGATTTCACAGGCCATAGGAATTTTCTTCTGAGAAGAATCTGTCTTTACTTTTTGATATTGCTGCTGAACACGCATCAGGGAATACYGAAGTCGTTCCCTAAGGTTCAGTCCAGGCTCCCTGGATGTTGATGTGACAGAAGGACTCTGCAGCTGAAGCCTCTGCAGCACTTGGGGACAGCAAGGCAGCCCAGAGCTCTGGGGGCAGAAGAGTGCTGGCCTGTGGAGTGGGACAAGCTGAAAAAGACTGAAGTGAAGCTACTTGAAAGAGCCTCCTCCTCTCCTTTGCCACTCGTTTGGAACTGTTTTCAGCCTACCTTGGAAAAGGAGATGCTGTGCATGTACAGGCTTTACCATTCCAAGGCCTCTGACATAAAAGGACATGACACTCTGTCATCCAGTATTATGTTGACAAGGCATTTGGAACTTACCACAATTAGTTTGTAAAACACCTAAGTTCATGTTCGAAAAACTAATTTAATGTATTATAATTTCATTCTTTTTTATATACTGTCTAACAGAATCACAGCTGCAAGCATTTTTGATTCCTGTTACTTTTGTTCTTTAATTAAATGACTACTTATTGCAGGAAATGAACATGTTTCCTAAAGCTCTTTTTTTTCCCAGGGACAGTTGGGAAGGGAAGAGATTTTACTTATTATGCACCAAACCATTTTAGTTCTTCATCAGCACAGAGTCTGCAAAAGGATGATACCAGTTAAAGTTTTCCATCTTGTGGAACAGCATAACCTGGTTGTCATTCTGCACCAGTTGAGGYTCTGAGCCTCTAAAGAATGACAGTTTGGTTCACTGTTCTTCAATATTACTAAATTGGACAACCAGAGACAGAAATGTAACAATGTACTTTGATGTTTGGCAAACAAATGGTTTTAATGGTTTCTTGACAGTAAGAAGAAAAAAGTTACTAAATGGTAATAACAAAGTAACTACAACTGGTTGAGGAAAAAGTAAAGGCAGACATTTTAATAATGCCTAACATGGAGAAGCATCTGAGGATTTACTTAATACTACTACTAAGAGAAAAAAAAACACTTGTGAGAAAAATAATACACTGATAGCTGGAAAGCACACCTGATGAGACAGAACAAAATGGTGAATACACTCACAAKGCAAACATTGGCCTGCAAGACTCTGAAGTGCTACCGTTCTAGGGAGTCATTCCATGTTAAAAACTTGAAAAAGGCATTCTTGGTCTTGTAGCTTCATTGAGATGATCTCCATGAAGTGTGAAAATAATAAAATGCAGTCTGTCAAAGTGTTTGTATAGACTACTACTGACTTGCTGTGAGGGGGGAACAGTCCCCACAGACAGTGTGAGTTCTGTGCCCAGGTGGGGATGGAATCACAGGAACTGCAGCTGCTCCTGGACAAACTGTCAGGTAGGAATGCAGTGCAACAMTTAAAGCCTGTGTAAGTGCAATGGGAGAAGGAATTAAAGATTCCTGGGAGAGGTGGTGTCAACATTTTAATGTTTGTCTTACTTGACCATCAGCTGAAGATTTGAATGACCCCATCACTTGATCCAAATATGTATTTTTTCCTCTTTATTGTAATTTTTTAACTTGCTGGCTTTTCACAGAAATATATAACATCATAACTAGCCTTTTAACATACATCTATTTATCATTTTAATTTTCTTAATAATGTAGTGTTATTTCTTAACAGTATGATAGTCCAGATGCACTATACAAAAAGGCTAAACAGCAAGGAGAGCAACATTTCTTCAGCAGAAGCAGCATTTTCAGTTTGAGCAGAGCAGATGACCCACTGTTAACTACAAATTAAACGTGGCTAATAATCCATGCAAAGWAACACTCCTATTTAACAATGATGCACACTTCCACTGATAGTAAGTATATAAAACACATTAAAATTATGTTAAAAAGTATCATAAAAATAAAAATATTTTAAGGGTAACTTTGAGCAGCTTTTTAGATGTCAAACAATGCCCCTGAGCAGTGGCACTGGTGCACCTTAACCCTGGTGTAGCTCTGAGTGTCTCCATCCTTCCGCTCTCTCCGCTCCTTCCATCACAGCCAGCCCGGCCTCTGCTCTGCTCCTGGGGGGACAAAACTGGTGACAGTTCCAGAGCCACTGATCCCTGGCACTGAGCACTGCCTGCCTGCTGCTGGGGGAGTGTTTGGACACTCCCTGGGCCATGGATTGTGCTCCAATCCTGCTGGAACTCAGGACTGYACCTCAGAGGGCTCAGGGAGGCTGCTCTTGGGCAGTTTCCTCCCAMTGGAAAAGAGAAACAGGCCTGCAGTGCACAGTTCCTACCACAGACTAAAACAAGGCACTTGGATTATTTTTCCAGCATGGCCTCATTGTAAGAAAATAATTTGAGTCTGGCAGTGCACTTTAAAAAACCTTTTAAGTTACAAGAAAAGTCCTGTTTCATTCAGATTAAAGTCAGTCAGACCAGCAGAAAGAAAAGTTTGGCATCTCATGGGGTCCATCTAGTGGAGACCACAGTGAGCACAGGCTCAAAAAAACCACCAAACCACATAAAAAACAGAGGCTCAGAAAACATTTGTGCATTTACGTAAATGGGATGAGTGGACCAAATGATTTACTGGAAATTTCAATATAATCATTTCCAGAGACAACACAGCCTTGTTTTGAAAATTCTTACCCAAAAATATTTGCACAGCAGCTTTAGCTGACTTCTGAGTGATTTAAAACAAAATACCAATGGCATTGTGTAAAAAACCCAACAGACTACCTATTTTTCTTGTTTAATACAACTATTTTCCACACAGTTCTAACACAAGTGTTGAAAATGTTTTCTCTCAGAAAGTCCTACTGAAGCCTAACACCACAGATGAACAGGAKGGAGATCAAACCAGGTGATTTGGTCCCTAAATAATTCTTGACTGTATTCGGGATCCAACCCAAAACATAGATTCAAAGTGAAATTCAAAGAGATAACTCTGAATGTCAGTTAAGTAACCTATAAAAATTGTTACTTASTTAAAAGTAGCATGTGCTAAAATAAAATTACATTTTAGCAGACTCAGTAAAGTAATTCCAAATCTCACAGGTGAGTGGAAAAGTCTTATCCGCAAATATTTTAATGAAAACAYGCTTTCGTTACAGTAGTTTCTTTGACTGTGAAGGAAAAAAAGTCAAATTTTCCATGACAAAAGAGTGTTTATATTTACCTTGAATTCCAGGAAGGAATCTGAAAGATCACTTCAAAATTCTGCCTTTGATTGAAACAAGGTCTGCAATCCCCTGCGAACATTACACAGCTCCTCTTCTTGCTGTGAGAAAACATGACATTGATCACTTTTATCACTGCTTATCAAATTAATCACATGCCTTTGAAAAAAGGYAGATTKTATTTAATRTATTGTAATCCTGGTGMATTGTACATGCTGCTTTTAACACAYCAAATGTGRTAATTTTCTTTTCCCCATGAACATTCCACATATCAAAGCTCAGAACTAAATTAATCTATTCACAATCTGCCTGTGGCTCCCATCACCCAGGTCAGGCTTAAAGTGTGACATATCAGTGCCACTTGCATTTTTATTTTCAATAGGACTAGAATAGACTAGAAATTAACATTTTAGTAATTTAGTGTTCAAACAGCAAAAAATAAATAAAAATGAGRACAAGATAACTTTACTTACCATTTCTTTTAGAAATTTCTCTTGGAGTCCTTTTATGTCTTCCTTCATCAGATGCATCTACAAAAAGATACTGAATGCATCTCCTYTGCTCACAACTGCCAACACATTTTCATGCAAACAATGACATCCCTAAATGTGTTATAACCCAGAAATACAGATGCACATGCAGCCACCTGCATATGGAAAATAAGGTTTTAAATTTGTTCTTTCTTGGATGASTAACACCAGTAAACAAAGCCACAGAATCCAGAATAAATCTTGATAACTGCATAYACCTTACAATGGATGAAATGTAGGCAAAAACACTGAATAATGTCAAATTAAGGGACATGTTAAGGCAATTAAAAGCTACAAAAATATTGAGTATTATTAATCTAATGCTGAGGATAAAATCTTCATTAAAAAAGTCAATACTGTTATCTGTTGGTGTACTTGAAGAATTATTGAAAGGAGGAAAACAAACACCMTACCTGTGAATTAAAAACATTTTCTTCATGGTCAACAGAATGGTAGATATTCTTTTCAAATGAAGTTTTAAGAATCTGAACTCTAAGGAAATAAAGGCAGTTCCAACAGCTTTGTTACATAAGAACTTCCTACACAGAGCACAAATACATCCCATTGTTTGTAGTCTATTTGCATTTAAAGCATGGGTAAATACCCCCATCATTGTTACTGCTGGAACATTCCCTCARGTACAAGCAGAAATTTAGCTGAGAATAATTTGATTAACTTCTTAATCTCATTTTCTCATCTCATCAACCATCTCTCTTCCATGGAAGAAACTGAAGAGAAGAGCAGTTGTGCTGACTTGTCCCTCAACTGAACAGAACACAAATCTCATCCCAGGATTAATGAACCCTACTGACCTCTGCTGCTCATTTTTCATGTACGTACTAAAAGTCTGGGAATGTTTTTTCCAAAAGGCCTGGAAMGAAAAATATTAAGAGATGCTAATCAATAGGAACTGATTTTCCAAACTCAAAGTAATTTATATTTAATATAAACAAAATAACCACAACCACAGACTCAACACAAGGGACAGGAGTTACAGCCCCACACAAGCTGGGAAGACCCAGCCCATTAAARGATTTTTGTAGGAGCTCATTGTAGGAGAAACATAAAGGAATTCATAGTGAATGCAGGTAGGAAAACCYAGAGTGACCTTGGAATTCTGAGAGCATCCTAACACYTCAAATGCATTACTTGAAATCTTGAAGCAACTTGAAGCAAAAAGGGCTGTGAAAATCAAGTGCTGAACGAAGTTAAAGATGTTGTGAATAATATACAGATTCCACAAGAATTCCCTTTGCCCCATGATCAAGCAATTCAAATACAAACCAAGAATTCTTTTTCCATGATTTTCAGGGACTGAGAATCCTTTTCAAAGTTCTCAAGTTCCTCAGTGAGAGTAAAATGGAATTTCTCCAGCTGTCTGATCCTACCAAAACAAAACAGGCTCCTTGTAGAAGGTATTCACTGCATTTTAAGGATGTTTTCAAAGGAATCTTCCATTACTGACCTGCATTCATGGAGTTGGTAACTCATTGTTGACCAATGCTGATGGACAGCTCTCAATGTTTGCTTGTGAAAAGTATCCATTTTCCGGGAGCGGTTCTAGGAGGATGTTTYAACATGAAATTCAGATTAATTTAGATTAATTCAGCTTAATCCAGATAGCACTTTAGGAAAAATCCTGTAATATGCTCAGTACTGTAACTGCTGAATATCAGAGCAAACCCCTTTTTTAAAATCTAGTGTGGTGTAAGCCAAGCTGTGCTCTGTGTGCTCATGTACCCCCCAAGTGATACTGGATGTGAAGGGTCTTACCTCAATTTTCTTGGTAAATTCTTTCTGCAGCTTCTGACAAATGCTGATGGTTGAACAACCAGGCTCCCAGAATCCTCCATCCAAACCAGACAGGTCATTTACAGATCGAGTGGAGACACTTTCAGACACTGAAGGAAGAACAAAAACATAATGTCAAATGCAGTGTTATAAAATCCCCTATCTGAAGTTAGCACAGGGCTTAGTAGAGCTTTTGTTATATCTAAGTTAATATCACCAGTTAGATGGCTGAAACCAGTTTGTTTTCACATCTATTTTCTGACTTTTTACATGGATCCAGTCTCTAAATATTTAGCATTTTTTATTTCTTTGCTCTAACATGTATAATGTCTTTCAGAGATATTATATTTCCTTGTTAAAGCTTGAATTTGTCACGTTATTTCCAAACTTTGGACTGTCAGTCCATGACCAACCTCTGAAAGTAGCAGCATCATCTGTTTTAAATAATTTTCTGGGCTGTAAACTTATTCTTCTCCTCCCTTTCTTTTCCTCCTCTTTGCTTGTTTCTGCCTCATCAGAGCTGCTTTCTGTGTCACTGCGATAAGTTCGTTTGCAGAATGTCTGTACACTTGGTCCTTCAATAAACATAGAAACAAGGCTGAATTTTAGGATTATTTAGAACAATGAGATGGGAGGATAAAGATGATTTTATTGACTCATTAGATGCAAACTCTAGGAAGATGTGTCTTGGKTTTAAAATATGAAAATTATATAAAAATTAGTAATGATTACATTTATAAAGGACACTTTCAACTGAATTCTGATTAATGAGCAAGTCTGGTTTTTTTCCTGATAATACCATTATCCCCATTTRTTTCCCAGTATCAATGGGAATGCCTCTAACCTTTTATCTGGAGCACAACTAATTCTTTAGTAAAGCTGAATTTTGGAGCCTAATTTTCTTTTTTGGAGGGGATAATTAAAACAGCAGAGAAAATGAAGAGTGAAAATGGAATAATACTGAAAATAYGTAAAATATAACAAGATTTTAAAACTTTGGCCATATTATTATGCCAAATAAAAACATTTTTCTTAACTCTTATGGAGACACGAAATTTTGCTTTAAATTGAATGTTTGTACCTGACTCATTCATGGGATCATAAGGTTCTTTAATCCAAGACTGCACTCTCCTCCTGCTGGAAACAGACACTGGAGATGGTGGTACACAATCCTAAAAGAAAAGTCACTGATTTATTTATTAGCTTCAAAATTAAACTGCTTTTAGAAGTCTCCATCAGAAATTCACATTTATGTTGTGAAAAATCATTAATTTTTTAATTGAAAGTCACTAAGAAAGTATTTACTCCCTGTTATTTTTTAAAATATGAATTGTAACTGATCTGGTTAACATACAATGCTTTCATTGTATCCATATGATAAGTAATTATCTAATTTACCTCCAATATTTAAAAATTAACTATAAGCAGGTCCCAAGAAGATTTGTGTTTAATATGGAGATGTGTTCCCCTTATACCTCACCACCTGTAAAGTAGATAAAACATGTGCCAAGCTGCTGCTCTCCTCTGGAGAGCAAGGAATGCACAAACTCACCTCTTTACTTTTCGTGAGAGGTTTGGTGGRATCCTGGAGTTTGCCTTTAGCAGAAAGTGTGTCTGAAAAGCAAGACTGGAGACTTGAATCTTCGTTGTTATTCCCTGCTTCCAGCACAGCTCCCTTTGCACGTTTTCCACTGTCACTTTTGTACATTGTTAAGCTGAGCTACACATTAAGAAAACAATAATTAATGGAAGAAGATAGGCCTTAAACCTCACCACCTGTAAATTGATAAAACAAAGAGCTGTGGATCTCTTCTGAAGAGCACAGAATTTAGGAACATACCTCCTCCTTATTTTTGGGGACAGATTTCGTGGTATCCTGCAGTTTGCCTTTAGCAGAAAATGTGTCTGAAAAGCAATGCTGGARACTTGAATCTTCATTATTATCACAGGTTTCTGATAGAGCTCCCTTGGAGGTTTTGCCACTGACAGTTTTAAATGTGGTTAAGCTGAGCTGCAGAAGAACAAAAACCCCCAAACATCATTGAAAGGAGATGGACAGAAGCACAAAACTCTTGGTAGCTGAATGGAACAATTTCAGTTAAAACAACTCTAGAGAAATGTTAATGCCCTTACCAAAGATGCTTCAGTTAAAACTGGTGAGAAACTTTTCCTTCCAAATGTCAACTTTGTAACTGTTGTCTCAGGGGTCTGAGTTAAACCTAGACTCTCCATACTCTTATTTTGTGGAGAGAAATTATTAGGAGAGAGTCCTTTCTCAGAATTTAACATTTCCCTGTTTTCTGGTGTTGACTGCTGAAGACCAAGAGACCTTTCACTGGAACTGTGCTCCAGACTAACATCTGATACTCTGTCAGCACCTGGAAAAAAGTTCCTTCAGTGTCAGCACAAGGAATGGATGTCACAGAAAGGAAGCCAAAGCCCCACACTCTGCTCCCTGTTCCAGCCCAAGCATTTCCAAGTCTCAGATGTGTGCAGTTTGGCACAGGACTTACCACCCTTCCCTTTTCTCACTCTCCCACCATTTCAGCAGTACCAGATCTGTTCTAACACTGACATCATGTGTTTCTATTTTACACATGTGACATACACATACACTTCCTTAAATTACATGGAGCACCCAGAATTATGGGRTATCTCTTGTTTTAGGAGGATGTAATAAATGTAAATTTGTACTGCTGTGATAACCTCATTTAACCTCCACCTTTTGTTTCAGTACAGTTAGAAATTAAAAGTGAAAATACCTACATCTCATTTTCTCAAGGGAGGCAGGGCTCTCAAATGAAGGCATTTCCACTTCCTTCTGTTCTGCAGAATTCCTGGATCTGATCAGTGCTTTCTGCACGTAGTTATCCTCTCTCTTGGCTCCAGTTATCCCCTTTGGCTCCAGAGATACAATCGGCAGTACCTTGGGCTGCTTATAATCCTTGCTTGCCCCATTCTTATGTTTCTATTAATACACAAGAGTTATATATAAACATCTTTGTAACCACAGTGTACATAAAAGCTGATAAAGAGATGTATAGATATATTATCCACATACCATTGATCCAGCAGGAGGATCATCATTAGAAAACTTAAATCCATAAGCAGATCAGGTTTTCTAATACCAACAAACATTGAATTTCTTTAATTTGACACAGAAATTTCTATTCTTATGAACTACTTAAATACTGGAGGTAATTACTGATGCTYCAGGATTTAATGAATGAAATATATAAACCTTTCATATATATTGACATGTTATGCTAAAACAATGAAAATGTTTTAGCAACCAATGTTCATTTACTAAAAATCCTATCTGGATATTCAGCAAATGTATTGACACAGCCTCTCTCAAGTCAGCATTTGCTGTTCACAGAACAGGCCCAGCAGTACCAGCATCACATCAACTCAACAAGATTTGGCTCACTGAACCCTCTGATTTAACAGACATTTTCAAAATATTKTCCAATTTTCAAAATACAGTACACAGTTGTTCTTTGCAGCAGAATAAATCTCATGCAGAGAAACTAAAAATCTATTATGACTAAGAAGGTTATTTAGGGCTGATTTCTTGGCAGCTCAATACTTATCATTAAAAAAAGTGGAATACTAAAAATAATAAAATTAACTTCACTTTGCTAACGTTGGACACCTAAAATTCAGGAATACCAAACACAAAGCAGAGCACAGATTACTTTGAAAAACATGGCAGGAATGGATTTTTAATAATCAAGTGGAACTGCATACCTGTRTTTTGGATTTCTCCTCCTTAGAGGTGCATGTTGGAATTTCTTCTTCGCTCTCTGACTCAGAACTGGAAGGTTCTTTGTAATTTTTTGTTGCTGCTGCTCTTCGAGGCAGTTTTTTTCTGGTGGATTTTACTATCATTTCATCCGGTTTTAAGTTCTGTGGTTTACATTTGTTTATCTTTGGAAGAATAAAACTGTCTTCAGTTTATGGGAATGATTAATAAATATRTAAGGAAAAATGGCAGGTAACTTGKTTTAATTACTTGAAATGCATATTTCAAAACAACTAAAAAGGTTTAATTTCACCAAAACTCAGAGTCCAACCATAAGTCTACCAACAGCATCAATGTACAATATTATTTCTAACTCAGGTAAGATTATGCCTGAAAACCCATGTAAATGCTACAAGAAAAGAATATAATACTTGAAAAAACTGTATTTAACAAATGATCTGGGAGAAATGTCATACATTTACGAAAAGTTATATCGAAACAGTTTCTTGGGGGAGCTGAGAGATTTTGAACCTGTATTAAAATTCTAGTGACAAATTCACACTTACCTTTTTCTTCCTTGCATTTTTGCCTTTAGGTTTATCCATGTAGCAATCAGGTTCAGACAATTTATCTGCTGTTGCAATACAAGAGGTTTGAAAAATCAGGAAAACATTCAAATGTTTGACATTAGTTTTAGCTGTAGAATAATATAATCACTTTCATGCCCATAAATTGATTGTTTCAGCCCATTATTTAAAAAACTTCTTTTTATTCACAACGATTTCCACCCGCCCCATCCTCCAATAGTTTTCCACATTAAAATACAGCATTTATGTAAATTGCACTTGATAAATTATTAGAACTAATTAGAAAATTCGTCATACTTGAAAACAAAAACAAATGGTATCTGCAACACAGGACGTGCCATGCTGTGACTTAGTATCTAAGGACAAACTTACTGCAGCATTCTTTAAAAACATGAGAAAAGGTTTCTTACTTTTGTCTGTGATTATTGCTTTCCCTAATTTTTTATTTCTACTGTAATCAATTATCTGGGCTTTAGGTTTCCTCTTGGATTCCTGTAGCCAACTAATCTCTGTCTTGCTGTCATCCCCTCTGTTTTCTGTGTCTGAGTCACTAAAGAGATGCTTCTTGTCTCGATTGTTTCTAATCTACAAAACCCAAAAAAGTTCTTAAGTTATTGGTTTATTTTTACATGTAGTCTGCTTACAYAATTAGTGTTTAAAGGCAGGAAGAYAAGCTATGCTGATMCATRAAAACCTGAGCCTTACCTTTTTTCCTTCTTTCACTTCTGTGYTGGATTTACCGAMGTTTGTGTTCCTTGAGTAAAAAAAYAAAACCACTTTTAAACACYACATTTAAAAACAGTTGTTGYAAACCTTTCTWCTATTCTCATGATATGTGGATTAAGGATTCAAATAAATGTACCTACTTTTGTTTCTACATGATTTTGGAATTATCTTTTCACCTTAAACCCTAAAGGTTTGTGCTCATTTCCCAATTATCAGTAAGAGCACACAGGAACAACACAGCCCTTTCCAGGAGGATCATTAACCAAAAATCATCCCCCTCTATTCTTTATTTTCTCTCCCTGTAGTATTCCATGAGGAGAACTGTTTCCTTCATGGAACACATTCTTTCCTTTTWATCACCTTCCCAAAGGAAAATCATGGAACAGCCTAGGAGAATACAGCAATGTTTATTGCTTGAAAAAAACCAATGCAGTCAAGATATTCTTGTCATGCAACACTCCCTGGAATTTTCTAACTGCATGCTGCAGAGTGCAGGCTGTACTATGGTAATCAGCAGCCAAGGACACGACAGAACATCTTACCCTTTTTTGTTTGTCTCTGTATGGACACTCAGTTCAGTCACACGCAATTCTTGGATCTAAAAATGCAAATAGAGAAGAAATACATTAAGGTCTCAATTTGTTTCCACAGAATCCTACCAAAATTAAACGGGCCACCAGACAGTAACTGTTAAGGGTTTTTTTTCTTCAGTTATTGCACTCAGCAATTAATGATTTAAATTATCTTAAATTTATTTAACAGAGCTGACAGTTAAAACCAACAGCAGCTGACTGAAKCTTTCAGTATCAAAGCAATCCAAGAATTCCCACCCACCTGCTTCACCACCTTCCCCAATTCACCAGGCTCCTCCTGTGCCATAGGAAGAAAATCTTTTACCACCATTAGATTTTCTTTTTGCTCAAGCATCTGGCCAAAGATGCCTTTAAAATGGGGATTAGAAGGATGGCAATAGCGTTTTCAGGATAATTTGAAATAATGACACTCCTAACACACAGTTTAGTTCTTGATTCAGGAAAAACATCATAATAGTCTGAAGTGCCCAGAATCTTAAGAAGCGTATATTGTTACATATTTGAGAGWGCTGGAGGTATTTACATAGCAATCTTTTCCCCCTACTTAGTTCACTGATAAAATTYGATTTTTCAGCTCTAAATTGTATTTTCAGTAGATGCAATGTGACTGAATTCCTTTATATTCTATTCATAACACAWAAGTTTCAGTTATATTCTTACCCCAAGCTTGATTGTAGGCTCATCAAACCCACTGATATTAAAGTTGTAGACATCATCCCTGTCAAACAGACACAGAGATCAAGTTTGTGAGTGAATCAAGTGTCAGGTGTGGTTAACATAAATTGCATTTGAAAATGTTGCAGCTACTTACAGAACACGACCAGCAGTTATRTTAAGGAAAGAAGTGGTTTTTAGGGTCCTGTCCTGAACTTCTTCCTATCCATAAATGAAAAATTAGCTCTTCTGTCAAATTGGGACTGAGCATTCAAAGACACTGTCATCTCAAAAAGCAAAATCTTCATCAGGAAGATAATCAGGTTGATTAGCAACAGTTCAATATGGCAAAATATATTCAGTCAATGCATAATTAATGTTAACATCTACAAATGCTTAATGTGCTTAATGATAATGACAACATGCTTAATGCTTAATGATATTTATGAACTTTTCCTTTACACCTCCTGACCACCACCATATATATACATAGAGCTGATAGGAAAAACAATTCTAATAGAAGCACTAATATGTTACCTTAGAGATCCAGGATTTATTTAAATGTGTCCTAAAAATAAAGATKAATTTTGTTAAATGCTAATTAGAATATATGCATTAGAATGCTGCCTATATAAATATAAAGCTTATCAAACCCAGAAAACTTATTCATGCCTTTAAATACAACATCAATTAAAAGATTAAAAGGGTTCACAGAGGTCAGCCCCTTTCACTTATCAGCATTCATTGGTACATCACAGTCAAACCCAGAGGCACACAAAGACTCAGCACAACAGGAAATAGTTCACATCATACCTGTTAAAGCCCAGGGAATCTCTTGCTTTGCTTTTCTCGTCACTCTTGTTTTTGTATCTGTCACTGATTTTACTGATCAGGGATTTGGCTGCATCTGCAATTTCTTTAGACTTTGGTTTCTATAAAAACAGTTTGAGACTCAACATCCAACAGAAGAACAAAGCTGCAAACTGAACTTCAGGTTCCTAAGAACCTCCTAAACTTCATTAAATATCTTCTACATGGATTAAATTACACTCATTTGAAAACCATTTTCCCCTGCAGGACAGTAAACCCACAAATTCTGAGACACTGAAAATTTGACAATTCTCTTAACTGCAAGGGGAAGAAACAAAGGTAAGAAACTCTCACTGTCTTTGATTGTTTCAGATTTGCAKTCTCTTTTCTGAGGAGAACATCAGGGTCCTCTTGTGCAAAATCAGAAYGCAAAGATGTATCAGTCACTCTGGCTGAAAGAAATGTTTTTAAACCATATTTTAGTAGTATTTTCAATATTTTTCCCTTGTGTATTTAACAGTTTCTGTTCCAAATGATCAACACTCCAACTGTCTGCTAAGGATGATAACACTTTAATTTACTTGGTTCTGTTTTTATTAATTTCTTTGTTCAGCTTTTTGAAGTACCTCTCCAGATAAATGCTTTTTGTTTCACAGCTCTTTCACTACCAATAGAAAGCAATAAGGGAATAAAAAAGAATCACTGCAAGTTAATCTATCTGATCTATTTTTAAGAGTAACAGGTGACCAATTGTGACCATTACCTGGATGAGATGCACGAGCMAGTGATGAATTTGGTTTTTGCTTGTCCCCATTTGTTACACTCTTCTCCAGAAGAGGGAACGTTCTTTTTTTCCACGTTTCAACTTTGTCAAAAGAACTCTCCAAAAGACCAGGCAGCCTAACAAAGACAACACCATCTTATGTCAGAATTGCAGAAATTGAGTCTTAGTTATAGTAAACATGCATCATGAAACAGGAAAATTATGGTATCTTAGGAGATATCAAAGCATTTTACATTGCAACAAAATATCAACTCTGGTAATGCTTGAAATTCTCCCTTCCAAGTGAGTGACAACAGTGACTTGGATTTCTTTTCCAATACTTACAAAGGTTTGCTGTTTCTCCCAACTGGCTGAGAATCAGGAACAATATCTAACATTTCATCTAAATGAGAAATTAATTTGGTGTCATTTATTACAGCAAAAGAAATAGAAAAATAATTMAAATAATTTTAAAAGYAAGGATTATCAATACTTGTAAAATTACTTGCCTAAAGTTTGCTTTTCTGTGGCCTCTTGTACAACTTTTGAAATGTCTTCAGAACACATTTGCTACAGTGGAATGACACCCAAAAGGAAACATTAGTGTAGACTATAAGCAGTCTAACCTCATAAACKTGTGCTTTCCCTAATAAAACATGACAGCCTTTTTCTCATTTCATGGAAGTGCTGTTTCAGTACCTTCTCATGAATCTTTGCCTCATTCCAGGTATTTGATTTCCTGATCTGTTCTGTTTCACAAAATTCATTATCTACTCTGCATCTCAGCCCACTCTAAAAAGCACAGTAAGTAACACTGACATTTACAGCCCAYAAAAGCCAAAGAAATACTCAAAACAAGACATTCTGTACATGAAAGCCTTTTCTAAGGCACAGTTGTATCAAAAAATGCTTCAGAGTCCCATAGTCTGGGGCCTGACYTGAATCTGAGCAAGGCAGACATTTACAACAAGAAACAATATAAAAATGTTATTTTATAGTCATTGTTCAACTGGAAATAAAAGTACTCAAAAATATACTTAAACTGCAGGTCAGTGACACTTATGTAGTTTTTTTTATAGTAGTGAATGACTGATCAAAAATGCTCTAAAATGAATGCTATAAATAAGCTGAAGACATGAACATTTCACAAGTATAGCTGAATGTATTCTATGTTTTATGAGTATTTCACGAGTACATAATCAATTTGAGATGCTTTGCATGCACCTTTCTCCTCCTACACAAAAAGGAAGAACTTCTGGGGTCAGAATTGATGAGCGAATGCAAATTTTGGCTACTTTTGTTRAAGTTCAGTCTGATTTTAAACATGTTAAACCTGAAATCCAGAGGGCAAGAAACACAATGCAATAAATTAACACATACTATTTTCTAAAAGCAACTTGCTGACTGAAACTCTAGCTYTTTAAGTTATGAATTAGGAACAAGTTAGAATAGAAATTAACGTTATTCTAAGAAGACTTAGCTACAAAGGACATGCATACTCCAGGAGGTTCCTGATGGAGATTCTTAGTTCTGCTCTCATTTACTGCATCATTGTCAGACTTTTTAGTAGAGCTGGTCATTTCCAAAGGCAATTTAATTCTCCCTTTAAAAGGAGTGGCTGAAACAAACCAGAGACAAATCAGAATTCCACYAGTTCTCCCATTACAATTACAACAAGAAGAGCTTTGCCCATGATCACAGCTAGTCCATAAACTCCAACAAAAGCTGGTTAGTTCTGATACCAGCCCCTAATGGAACTTTAGTATTGATTCCAACTATGTTACATGGAGATTGAGAGCCCACAGACAGATGTCTGGAGGCAAAAGCAAAGCTTCTCACAGGCTGCCCCTGTTTGCCATTTAAAGATTTCACTGTTGTGTGTTTTTGCTGAATTCTCAGCTTGCTCCAGYACCAAGAGCTGCCTGACAGCTGCAGGAAATGTGATAGGTGACCCTCAGCTGCTGGGAATGCACTGTCCCACACTGTGCCTAKGGACCAGGAGCAAGCGGCCCTTAAACATTTCAAATTTAAAGCATCTGCTCAGGAAATTTTATAACTTCTCCTTTTCATTTCCTGCTCTGCCAAGGGTCACAGTACGTGCTGGAGTTTCCAAGAGTCATAATGTACTTTTATCCTGAAAGTACYTGCAAACTTACATGTGTTAACAAAATCTAGTGGACTCCTTGTGGAAACTCTTGTAGCTCCAGGAATATGCACAGATGCTTCAGACATTTTCCTTTTGTGGGATGAAGTTATCTTGAGGAACAGAAAGAAYTTGACCATAATACACTGATTTAAAGATGATAGCACAAGAATTCAGAAAATCTATTGCCAAGAGTCTCTTGGCCCTGTCCATTATTGAATGTCAATTGCTGCTGTTGCAGATATCAARGTAATATGATTTTTATGCAGTTATACTTAAAGTATTTCTAAATGGAAAACAGTGTTTTTTGTTTTGTAAATTAAATCAATGAAGTATGGGCAAATCCTGTCCCTTGTTGACAAAGACTCCCTGGAGATTCTTCAAACCTGTCACTTAAGCTACAAGCTATGCAAAAATAGGTTTATTAACTATTCTAAGAGTTAACCCACTGCTGCACAATAAAGACACAGTGACTGTTCCATTTTCTGCCCCCTCCCCAGCAGTCTCTGAGGCCCTATTTGATTTTCCCATACTGGGACATCTGAGCATGTCTTCAAAAACTTCTCTTTAAAGAGACTTCTCAGAGMATAATGGTCTAAAGAACAGTAACTATTCAATTTTATTTTTGTCACATTATTGTAGCTTCAAAATATTAACAAATCTTTTAGCAAAAGCATATTTATAGCTTAGTGCCAAGTCATGCGAAAAGCAATCAAACCCTTATTACAGTCTTAACTATGTTCCAACTGTAAAATGAGTTTAGAATGTAAAATATTACGAACATTTAAACTGACTTCTGTATTTTCTCTACTCCTWTTTGACAATCCTACTTACCTTGGAGGAGTCATCTTTGTGCTTTTCTTGACTGTTATTTTTACTCTGAGTCTTCAAACTTCCAGGAAGTTGCTGAGTTTTGTACTTACTRAGCTTCTCCTCCTCTTCTCCAGATTTTTCTTTCAAACCTGATGAAAGCTGACTTTCTGGTACCAGAACCTATAGAATATTTTAATATTTAAAAATTTGTATGCAATATTTGGATTTTATTATGTTTTATTTTTATATTGATACAAACACAACTACTTTAGTTAACGCATCCCTCAYTGGAGATTCTAATAAACTTCAGAAATTACAGATTTTTAGTTTGAAAAGCTTCCAACTTAATTGCAATTTCTGGTAAAAGGATGGGTTTTCAAGTAACAATGCCCATAAAAGAACTTCCCGTGTGCATATTACTCTGATTTATTCTATTATTTGAGTATTAGTATCTCCCCAAAATACAATACAGACATACTAGACACCACTTGCTTGGCTTTAGACTTATCTATACTTATTGATATTTTAAAAGTCCATGTTTTTACTGTGAATGATTATAAATTAGTGAATAATCGAGACTAATTTTACAAACCCCAAAAACCATTTGAGCACACTGAGGTRAAATACCTGGGATCCACTTTCATCAAAGACAACATGGACAGTTGTTTTGGCTACTGATGCAGACTGCTTCTTGCTGAAATCCTGCAAAGGGACATACCAAAATATAGACTCTGCTCTTTCTTTAAATAAGAAACAAAATATTTCAGTGAGAGATTGCAGTGTATGAAGTCAGATTACGGAGGAGGACAGATTCTACAAACTCATAGCAGTTCTGTCCCTCATGAGTTCCTCAGTCAGTCAGACTTCAGGACAAAGAGTTTGTTACAATCTCAGAATGAGAGAATCATTTCAGGTGACTGAGTCCAGCACTGCCAAGCCCACYAATAACCCATGTCCCCAAATGCCACATCCAATAGTTCGAAATAACCCCAGTGACRGGGACCCAACCACTGCTCTGGCAGCCTGTGCCAGGGCTTGACAACCCTTCCAGTGAAAAGATTTTCCTAAAATGCAACCAAAACCTCCCTTGGTACAACTTGAGGCCATTTCCTCTTGTCCTTACTAAGCATCTTTATCAAAGCTTAATATATGATGCAGTTCTGTAGAACTGATGGTAATCAGAAACTCTTGGCATAATCACAGTTCGGACATTTATATGGCAATAAAACATTTATTTTGAATCAATTAAAAACTATTCAAAAAGGTGTTTAAATCTTACCTTACATTTATGAATTCCATAAATCTTTCTGGTCACATCTTTGATTTCCAAGATGGAATCAAAATATAAAAGAAATTTCTCTCCTTCAAGAGCGCCCACATTCATTGGGCTTTTTAGATCAATTGTTAATAATTTCTTTGAATCTTTTTCTGGACAAAAACAAAATTKGAAAAGCAGCTTCATTTTAATTTAAGAGCATCTCATAGAATGTTTGTAAACACGGTATATTTAGTTCAGGTACTAAATTAATCTTTTATTTAATTCACTCTAACCAACAATAACTTTATTAGTGGAACAAGTCAAGATTTAATCTCTTAGAAATACTTATTCTGTATATTATTCCACAGAATTTTCTTTGAAGTTTGTTCACTGTAGTTGCAAACAAATTAGATATTTACTGTTCTAACTAGTTCAAAAGAAATATTATTACCTGTCATTGTCTTATGCCTTCTTTTGTATTGAAATAACTCTAAGACATGATTATTAAATTATTTTCAYAAAATCACACCTTCATCCCCAAAGTGCAGGTGTGACTGCAGTGCAAATTCATCCAAAATAAAAACRGTTCCTGTAACATTTTAAATGAGACTTTTACTTTGCTAGAATTAAGTCAGTACTTTAAGTTACTCAGTTTGAAAATCCAAGTCAGTGTCTAACAAAAGGTCCCATTTTTGAGTGCAAATACCTTCTAGGCTGTACATGTTCACATCTTCTTCTGGTATAATGACTGTTTCCCACCGAGGATCCTTAAATGAAAAACACATTTTGAAAGATAGAAAGTATTATATTACAATGAAATGAAATCCATGATCCAAGTCACTCAGCAAGAAGAAATTTCCAGCTTTTTAACCTTCTGTTACAAGGAGTGACAGGAACTTGTGTTTCACTCTTGCTCACTATGCACATGTTAAACTATTTCCAAAGAGCATTAGAAAGTAATTACTGTGAAATTATTTAARTATCACCAAATCTGGATTTGTTTTATCCCCATCCACACTGGAATGCACACATAAGTTCACTCTGTTGAACATGGGGCAATAAAATCTGACACACTCCAAAGAATGTGTATCTGCTGCCTCAGGACAACCCAGCAGGAGACAAAACTCAGCTTACTGCATCATCTGCTGCCACATAGAAAGAAATCCTTCTGCTGCCAAGATTGAAATCAACCCAAAACTCTTCCAGGTTTTCATCCGATGGTATCTGGAGCTAAAACAAAAAGAATAATATAAGAGTAAGAGGAGAGTGAACTGATTTCTATTAGCTAGGAAGCTATAGGCTAGTCTGACGAACCTTCAGTACATGCCTATCTGTATACTTCAGGAAAAAAGTAATTTTTTTATTCATCTCTATACTTTCTTAACTAGAAGGCAGAGAAACTTACCTCATATTTATCAAGTACAGCYGATAAACACGGATATGTAAAAACCCTGTAAGAAAAAGACATTTTTTCAAGTATTCTATAACACTGTAAATAAATGTTGCGTATCTGCACACAGCAAATGAACTGTGTTTTCACAAACTATAGAGGCTTGGAGATCCCAGTAATCAAAGTAATTTTTTTACCCCAAGGAGGTAACATGAAATTTAATCACAATATAAAATCTAAAAAAAGATAATACATTAAAAAAAAATCGATTTTACCTTCTTTTGTCTCCAAGCATGCCATTCACCTGGTTAAGAAATTTTCTGCAATCCTATTAAAACACAGACATTTCTTAAAGAATTGTAAAAGGGAAGTTTCCCTCCCCGGAAATATTCTTTGTGTGACTTACTGTCTCAAACTCTGAATCTTTAATTCCTTTAAATGCATTGGACACAAACTCCATGGGAAACCACTGTGGGGCCAGTTCTTGCCTTTGCTTCTCTGACACCATTCTGCACAAAGCTTCTGCAATGGCCACTTGGATGTCATAGTCTGCAGCACAACACAATTCACAGCAAGAGGAGATTTAAATAACTACTGAGGTGAAAAAATATTATCAGGAAACTCATATAAGCAGTGCTGAACATATTCTAGATCCCATTAGATCCAAATATGTAATGTGTAAAGGATAATCAGAAAAAGAAGTAAAGGAATAATGACTAAACAACTTATTTTTCAAAATGAACTCCTTCCAAACTTTCAAGGCCTGTCAGAGCCACACTAGGTGTTTAAACAAAAGAGAAGTTTTCAACTTTCACCTCTCTGAGCTGTGAAATTCCTGGATACCAAAGTGAGCCCTGACAGGAGTTATAGTAGCTATAGTATAGTACCCATGGTCACAGCTCACAGCCTCAGAGTGACTTCCTTAGCACTTTTCCTATTTTAAAACATTTGCTCTAGAGAACTGCAAACTTCAACGAGTTTCCCATACACTGTACACACCRAAACATTCCAGCTTGCAGACTATTTTCATGCAGTATTGATATTTTTCAGATAATACCAATCACAACATTCTGCAACTTCAGATTAACTTCTCTGTTTTTTTTAATGGGTTTACATCTAATTTTTAAGAARCTCCATACTAAATTAAGTCTCATGCTCACCTCCGGCATCCAGAATTCTCCTCCCCATTTCACTCCTGCCAAACAAAGGAACATCTCATCAAAATGTGACAGCAACAYAAGGCCCAGAGGAAAGGTTTATTACAAACTTTCAATGTACCAGACAAACCCCTGATTCCATGGAACTGCAAGTGTTTCAAGGGATAAGTCTGCTAAGCTAAGGAGGTACCTCTGGAAGCATCAATTGGGGAACTGAATCCCCTGATAGATGCAATTTTCATTCTATCTGCATTTTTGAAGCACTGTGAAACTATTTCCAGTGTGAACAGCCCATMCTTCCAGTGACTGATTCATTAGGCTTTAAGCACCTTATAAATCAAAGTTTAATTATTTTATGACAACTGGGATGAGGAGAGGCCTGACCCAGACTGGGAAAGGTGAAAATTCAGGCTTGTAATGGAAAATAACCCATGAGAATAACTGTCCACAGCCACTACTGCTGAGAATTGCACWGCAAATGCAGAAGTGAGCTAAACAGGGACCAATCTGCACAGCAGCTCAGTAAAAACTGCCTCCCAGCTTTGCAAATGATGGAATGACACAAAAATTGTACTGAAGTTCACTTACATGACAAGTAACATCTCCTTYGTAAAAAGTAGCTTTTTCCTGGTCTCTCGAGGGGTCTTGTCAAGCAATAAATTCAGTTTTCTTATCACCTAAGGAGAGTGGAAAAAAAGTAAGATTTTATATAAATTAAATTTGTTAAACTTTAAGTTGTTCTTATTTTGGGCCCTTTTAATGTATTTCRCACCACTGGAGAAAGCAACAGGCTTAACTAACTACAAAACAAGGAAAGACGAGTTCTGCATGACTTTAAATGGCATTTCTCTTACTAAAGCAACCTCAATTTCAAGAAATTACRTTTGTTTTAATGGGAACAGTAGTTGTTTCTCATTTGCAGGTTTAAATACAGAAAATCTTTCAAACCAGAGTTCTGTCTGCAGTGTACTGCTGAACTAAAGAGTACCTTAAATTAGCATTAAAAAGCACTTCCTTTGGGGAATGTAGCTTTTACAGAGGACTTTTTTGTAACTTTCCCTTTCTTTAGAGGGAAAAATCCCYTGTCAGTCTGAGGTTACTAAAACAAACAGGAGTTTGGAGTGTACTGGAAGGAATGCAAACTTCCTGCAAGTGACTAAAGCATTTACAACCAACAATCTCAATCCTATTTCTAGCAGCTSTAGAGCACATTGTTTCTTATGCTTTTMCACAGCTTTCTCACCAGATCCTTAATGCCACTGTTTTGTAATTTACTCTTTAAAAAATCCAACWAACAAACAACTTCACCACAATAGGTCAGTAATCTAAAAATGCCCCAACATATAAGTAACAACAAACATTCCCAGAGAAACATTAAATAATCACTCTGATCCTAGAGCACTACAATATTCTTTTTTGCAGCRTCTGTATGGTTAAACAACTGTCTCCACAAAGTCTGTAAACACATTAACCAGAAAACTGTTGGAGAGAAAGAAGTATGCTTACCTCCTGCTGAACATAAATATTAATTCTTGCATCAGTGATGAGGGAACATGTTCTCAGAACAAAGTTTTCTAGTATTTGCATTTTACCTAATAAACAGAATAGAAATGAATCAGAGTTGTCAAGAGTTTGTAGGGTGGCCCCTCATAAACATTTGGGAAAAGATTCATTTTCATTTAGAAATAAAATATAATGTCTGTCTTTTTATATAGGATTAGTGACATGCAAAACAAAATAGTTCCTTGTTTATAAGAAACGTCTCCATTCCTGTGCATCACTGTGTAGTTCCCCTGGGAATGAGATTATTAATTTTCTAATGCCATTGGTCAATCCTGTAACTCAGCTCTCTGAGATACAATTCAGGTGCTGGAATTCATCTCCCCTGGGCCCAGGAAATGAATCTTTCATTTTGATCATGACACCAAACAGTCTGTAGGGACTTTCTCCCTAGTGCCACACTGGAAGGTAAGAGCAGGGTGACATTGACAATGACAATAAAGGGTCACTGTGCTATGCTGAGCTGTGACAGCACCTTAGAAACAACTCTTTTTTTTTGGAAAAACTCAGTTCATTTGCCATCTCTGAAGCTTATTGTGCTTTTTTATTACTGACAACAGCAAGTTACAGGGAAATCTGTCCACAGAGAAACCTCAAACYAAACAAASTTAGGGCTGACATGTCACAGGAATGAGAAATGTGRTGCTTTGTGTGTTCTGAAAGAGACACTTTAAAGTATCATTTCTGCTTTTTAAGCTCACCTTCAGGTCTGCTATCACACACAGCCTGCAATAAACAAASAAACCACATCATTTTGATAAGGAAAATATTACAGCATAAAAAATCAGGCAATATGTATCCAAAGGAAGTAATAAAAAAGCATTTAAGATTTTGAAACTATTTCATCCTTAATAAACAACATAGGAGATTATTTCCACTAACAAGTGTGCTTTCCCAAAATTATATTTCAATTAAACTCTCTGAAATTTTTTCACCAATAAAAAAATTATGAAGAAAACAGGTCTTATAAACTGGGCTAGCATACCAATCATTTATGTAATCAGAATTTGATCAAGATGAAAATTTTCTGTTCGTGGAACATTTAATGTTGTTCRGGTTTTTAACTTTACTTCATGATGCCAACCATGAACAGAAAATGAGTATGAATAGAGGCCAATTGTTTATCCCAAGTGGCTTATAACAGATTTCAGAAATCACTGTAAGTTTCACTTTAGAAAGATATTAAATAGAAACACATTTGAAAGCTCTAAACTAATAACAATTACTTTGACAAATTTTATTATCAATGTATTTTGTACCAGCAACATGTTGAAGAAATCTTCAGCCAGACCTGTAAGCATTTCATTATTTTCATTTCCTCCGAGGACCAAAATTCCTTTTAACTTTTCAAACCAATTGACCATGTAAAGGGAAAACAAAGGTAAATCTATTTYAGTAGCTTGGARAAGGACAATGGGTTATAYTGTACTTAAGTAAATCTATACAAAYTRTACAATGATTAAAACAACAAGAGCATCTCCACTCTGCTGAGCATATGTTAGCCCCATACAAACTTTCCACACAGGCATAACAAAATTAGAGRATTTTAAGGACTTTTCAACATAAAAATTGGAGATCTACTTTGACATCTGGCACCACAGARAAAAGAGCTGAAATTGTTCAGTATTTACTGAGTTACAAATGCGTCTAACACGCAAGTTAAAATAACACCAAATAATCAAAACAGCACTAAAATCTGTGAAAGAGCAGATACAAAATCGCTGCTGTGGGAATTAACAATAACATGTTAAATAGCACCTGGAAGTTCTAATTCCTGACTTCATAGCAATATAGCAAACTCATAAGAAAATATATAATCTTCTTGTAATTGCTGTAAGCATATCTAAATGAATTATATATTGCATGATTTGCAAAACCCTCAATGAGACAGAGCAGCAACACTTCATAAGGGGTCACCTGACAAAGAATGTTTAAATGGGAGCAATGTTTGYTGCAAAGCCATGGGAAATTCTTAATTCTGACCCTGTCAAGGGCCAAATCAAGCACTGAGCTRCTCAGCACTGAAGCACTGCTTATGCACTTTATGTATTTAGAAGTTCATAGATGCTTTATGGTTTTACTTATCCTTCCAACAAGCCCGTTTTTTATCATTGCTGGGAGCCCATCTTCTCCTGCTATGCTGATTTTTTTCCCACATTTCTGAATAGCGTTTAGTAAAGTAGAAACGCTTTTGACTTCCTGTTTGTCAAGTGCCTGAAATCAAAATTACAACATAAGCTTTAGTGTAAAGTCCCACAAGGACTCATATTTAATTAAACAGATGCCTTTTTTATTCTCAAGAGCTACCTTAACTGCAGCTTGAAGGAGAAATTTCATTCTTAAATTTTATTTTGGGTTCTTAAATCAAGARCTGGTATCAACCAAGCCAAATGAAAAAAATCCTTTTCAACCCATTCCAAAGATAGTGTAGATGACTTTCATGCAATGATTACATTACCCAACACAGAAGCTTGTCCAATTTGTTGGCAAACTGTTTGCTGCATTTGTGAGAGRCATTTTCACATTCATCTGTGGCCAGAAATTGTTCTAACGATTGGAAATCCTTTTTTCTTGTTGCTTCATCAATTAACTTTTCAAACTGTAAACAATAAACCAAACAACTGTATCACTGTATGCTTTACACTGATATGACACATCTTATTAACACAGGTTTGATGCAAGTTTCGCACAATCACCTGTTGCACTTGAAGCAAATATTGAGTCACAAAATAATTAAGTATAAAACCTTAAGTACAGAGCACCACACCTAATACATTAAACCTGCAAATACTTATGCACTGAGATTTTAATTATTTTCACTTTTTCTTAACAGGCTTTTGTCTCCTTGTATTGCAACTAAATTCCTACAGAAGTGTTCATTGCGTCAATCCTCCTTCTTTAGTATATTTAATATTTTACTTTTCTAACTTACATTACCTAACCATTTTGCCCCTCCACTCTTCGTAAATCATTTATAACTGGATTTCAACATTTTGATCTCAAGTATCACCTCAGTTGATTTATCTGTCATATACAAGATTTATTTTCATCAGTAACAATCCCCAGTTCCTCTTGGTTTCCACCCAGCTGCTCTGCACTAAGCTACGTCCAAGAAAAAATTTCTTCCTACCACACTGCCCTGCCACACTGAAGACTTTAATTGCAATTGAATGCCAGTAATTAAAACAATGAATACTCAATCAGCACAYACCTGTATCTCATTCCTGGCTGGCATTTTTTGCAATTCACCAACTCAATTCACCTGCATAAAAGRGAACAATCATCACCTGAAACAGGTTTTCCAAATGCATCAGCAATTAGTCAAACTACATTACAAACTCCTAYGTTTGTCAGTGGTATAAATGTTATATAAATTCTATTTAAGCACCTAAACTGGGGATATAAGGAAGTTTCTAACATGGATAAACAATTACTTAAAATGAAAGAGAGGAAGGAATGATTCAGTTTTGTGGCTGGAGGTACACAGGGGTGTGACAGGACTCTCAGGATTTCCCAGARGAAAAGAGTGTGAGGATGGTCCAACACCAGGTTATTCAGGAAAGGAGAGTCAACAACAAAACTCTGTAAGGGCCTCACTATAAAACATTAAATTATATCATTTAACACAAGTATGATAAACGACACAGGGAAAAAGCCTTCTTAATTATACCGTGATGGGCTCCAAAGTGACTGTCACCAGCTGAAAGGAAGGTCTGGATAACAGAGGATTCTGAAAACAGTGTCATAATAGCCAAGGGCAGACAAAGCATTTGCTTTGTTAAACATTTAAAAGCAACTAACTTGTTCATGGTTTGTACAAATTATTTCACACCAACCAAACCACGGACACTAAACAACGGGCAGCTTTGGTCTCCCCATCCCAGACATTATATAGACAAACCAAACAATGGCTAGACATGGAATGACTTCTGTAGAGCAGCAACTGGAAACACAGCATAGCTATTCCTGTACAAAGTAATACAGAAATAACAAACACAGGGTGATTTTTAATTACTTTTTCCAACACAAGAACGCAACGGGCCTCCRCTGAGGCCTGTGCTGACACCTCACAGCTCTCCTGTGTCCGGCCCGGTCAGATACCCCTGAGGAGGAAACAGAGCACCCTTTTCCTCACAGCAGCCCTGCAGGCCCCACTGGAACGCCCCGATAAATCCCCGGAGCAGAGCGGCCTCACCCGCAGCCCCCGCCCGCCCTCAGCGCGGCACCCTCAGGGCGGGCCCGGCCTCGCCCCGCACAGCCCCGCCCCCCGCCGCGCGCGCGCCCCTCACGCCGCGCCCCGCCGGCTAATAACTGCGGCGCCGCCCGCCGCCAGCCAATCAGCGCCCGGCAGCGCGGCGCCAGCCAATCAGCGTCCGGCAGCGCGGCGCGCGGGCCAATGGCGAGCGGCGGAGGGGGCGGGGCGGTGCTAAGGGCCCCAGAGCGGGCGGCGGGAGCGCCCTGAGCGCGGTGATCCCTGCTCCTGAAGGCAAATTGTGTTGTGTACGGTCCGTGTACAAAACCAACTTCAACGCAAACTGAATCACTGGGTATCAGCTTGCTAAAACAGTGCGATTCATTCTATGCTTAATTCAGAAACGCTTTCACTGCCCGAGTAGGTGCAAAGACACGCTCGGTTACGGACCTGCTGTGGGTGAAGGGCTTCCACTGACGTCTRTGGTCTTTATTATGCAGTGGGRAGTGGATAATGTMCTTGAGTRGAATCCAGCAGTGCACTGGATAATGTSCTTAAAATCCAGCAGTRCRYTAGATAATGTGCTTAAATGGAATCCGACAGTGCTGAATGGGAGCTTTACCTGTGCTGGTGTGGTATTGGTGTTTCTACTGCTATATTACAAATACAAATGATAAAATTTGTCACGAAACTCATACTCCAGTGGAGTATCAAGAAGCGTCTCTGTTTACACCTAGAATAAGCAGCAATAGTGGRGCATCTAGGAGAGAAATCGCCTTTCAAAGCAGGTAAACCTGCAGCAATTGTAAATAAAATAACACTGCGGACTCGCTAAAATAAGAAAGATAAAGCCTCAATATTATAAAAGGCAAAAATAGAAAAAGATCTACAGAAAGTGTTTAAAATACCACGAGATGTCACTSTAATGCAAGAAAATGACAAGTGCTGTGAGAAGTGCAGCATCTGCACTGAGAAGTTGGGAGTGAGCAGTACTGAAGCAGATTTGTAAAACAGCTTTATTGAGAAACCTACTAAGGACAAAACTTTGCATAAGGAACTTGGAGCATCAGAAGTTTTCTATGAAAACTGAATCCTGAACCGAGGCATTAAGAATGAAAGCCAGTTTGCAAACACCCGGGCTGAGCCTGTCCAGCCTTACTTATTTTATAGCAAAAGTGAGTCAGTCCAGAAGTGGAGCACACACTTCCCTTCCTGCAACCTACACTGAGATTGTTTCAGCTCATTTCTCATTCTCTACCATTAGTCTGTTTTGTTTGGTTTAGCAGAAGGGAAGTCAGAGCAGAAGTTTCCTTGAGTCAGGCATTAAACAGACCAGAACAACAGTAAAATTATTTGGCCACAGTTATTTCAGGCACATATAAAAACAGCAGAGAAAATGGAACGGAAACTCTTCAGGGTAGAGTAGCACTATTTACAGGGACCCTTATTCACTACAGTAGCAGAAATGTTTATCCTTATTATAGTTTGTGGAAAACATTGTGCTGGCCAAGGTATTTTCAATCTTTGGCACAGCTGCTGTTGTGTGTGAAACTGAGAAGGGTCACAAGTGTTGATTCCAACAGTTCTAATATCAAGTGTCAGCTGCAATACTTGCAGATCTGAGATCACAGGGGAAAAGAAGTTGGGAAAGAAGTCAGTACTAATGTTACACTTCTGTTGCCAAATGAATGATCACTTGGACTTCCAGCTCGAAGTCTTTGCCAGCTGTAAAATACAACTGATCACTGATGATACACTACATTAAGTGCTGTAGCTACTGACTAGATGCATATTAGTATCATTACAAATTGGAACTTCATTCTTTTCTTGGTAAAATAAATACAAATAAACTATGAATTTGAAACAAAATGTAAAAATACCACCTATTATAAATATAACACTAACAACCTGTGAGATAAACCTGATAGTTGGATGTTTGCAGAAAAAAAAGATCCTTTTCCTAAATAACCTTACATTTTTAAATGACTTAATAGAGTCATTCCCATGCATTTAAATTGATTTGTAATAATCATCTTTCCCCCAAGCAACCCTGACAATGCARTGTTGAAGTTACTAGCATAGATTAAAAAGGAACTGATAATATATATCTTTACTAATTATGTCTTCTAGTTAAATGTCTCCATTTTGCTTTAGGAGAAACCTGGCCACCGATAATTCCAGTTTTGAACTGTATCAAGACTGACCCCAATGGAGATGTATTTCCATACACGGAGGATAAATCAGGCACTGCAGATGGACACTCTTAATATCTCACTTGTAGACAGATTTTCATTARACCTGTTGGGGGAAAGAACCTGGTTTGAAAGAAGAATTGGAAGAAAAAAAATAGAGCAAATAGTATCACAATTGTGACACACAGAAACGAATGTTTTATGTACAGTCTAGCACAGATTTGTAAAGTGCAATTAGAGGAGAATCCCTCTCTCTTAGTTTCTCTTCCATGAAGCTGTATTAGAATCARCTGGCAGCAAGCATTTTTCCAAAATATGATCTCAATCCTTCAGGTGCTGCAGGCACAGAACGGAGCTGGAAGGACAGCAGATTCTATGTACAAAGTGGCAGCCTGATCATCTTTACAGATACATACACTAATTACTGGATCCTTATCAATTGCTGTTCATTGTTTAGCAACTCAAACCCACCTCATTTTCCTGAGTGTGTTGTTTTGTGACAACTCAAATGTCTTCATGAGCTTTCTTAACAGGAGTACCATGGACAGAAACAATATAAAATTGTGAAAAGCTTTTATTTCAATCTTCTGTATTACAACAGGCATCATTTTATTATTGCTTTTTAAAGTTRTTTAAGCACTTTGCAATTTTACAACAGCTAGACTTTTTGTCCAGCATATGTGCTTTATTGATACACTGTAATGTACTTTATTCTGGACAAGACATTTGATCAGGAAAGACAACCCCTTTTCATTTACATGAATTTCATACATTTCTTTAAAAAACATGCTTCAAAGAACCTTGGATCTGTGGACTATTAGACATTCATTTTACCATACAACAATAATAAAYACATGTTTTTAAAAGTGCATTATACGGTGATAACCCTTGTGAAGAATTCAGTTTTACAAAATCCTCATTCTAAGGGAAGTGCTCAATYTGAACACAGTGCAAGCAGTCAAGTTGTCCTGAGAAGATAAAAATGTGGTCTRAGTTTACCTTCACAACAAGTACTTATTAGCACGAAATGGCTTAATCCCATTTTTGTCCCCCAGAAGCCAGAGTGTGACAAGAAAAGCTAAGTGCAAATATCAGCTCTGATGTGACAGGTGTCAGTACTGGTGTGAAGGTTTAGCAGTTTAAGCTGGAGATGGCTCTCAGTTCCACTGCTYCACTGAGCCAGCAGTGCCCGAGAGCTGCACTGCCAGGAACTGAACTGCCACTCCTTCCCCAGCAGTGCAGACCAGCAGAGAGAGCAAAAGCAAACTTGGAATAATGCTTCAGTATTTAGTATTCAAGACCTTGCACATGCCAGTATCCTGAGAGATTGGGGAAACAAGACAATAGAAGCCCAACTCAGACTGCTGAGACATTTCTCACCCCTCTCCCCACTGTGCTACATCTGGCATTAACCTTTCCCCTGACAGCTCGGCTTTACAGGATCTGCCCTGGCAAAGAGAACACTCAGGTCTGACATTTGCTAGCACATGACAGTCTCTCCCAGAAGACAGAAACATTCTTCTGCCAGGAAAACAAGTATTGCTCTGCGCTCCAGCAGTACCCACTGTGAGCTGGTTTTTGCTGAGAGAGGGGGTTTGTGGTGTGCTGTGTTTCTAATGGAAGAAATACAGTCATTAGGGAGGGAAAGGAAAGAGGGAACAATACTTGAAAATAGTGCATTTTATTCAGCACAAGCACTTCTGTGCATGTGTGTGCATGTTCAGATAAGATTGAGCTTTCTGAGTGCTCTGCAAAAGGTGCTCAGCAGCTCACAGAATCCTCATTCCTGACTCTGGTTCCTCTGAAAGCCAAAGACCAATGGAACGAGTCAGATTCCTCACTTGAAAGCCCAGGTTTGCTAAATGGGTATCACAACAAAAGAGCAACAGTTGTTGCTTAAGTTGCCAGACAAATTAATTTTCTTAGTGTTTCTGCACTTCCAGAATTACTCAGTAGACTTTTCAGACTAAAATGTAATTGGCCATGGGTTGCTTACAACTGTGATTTTACAAACAACTTGTGATTTTGATAAATAAGCACCAATCCAAAATAAGACACCCAAAAAGTGGCCTCATTTTCACAGCATAGTCCTAAAATCTCCAACCAGCCAGTTCTGAAAGTCTATGCTACACAAATAAACTTTCCATGCAGTAATGAATATGTACAGAAAAAATCATGGACAATCGTTTACTTAATAGACTTAAACCTGTTGCCAATCTTAAACCACACTAAAACCATAGAATGAAAATAATAGAGCAAGAAGCACGGGAAGATGATCTAACAGTGTTCCTGTGCYTTCCCTGCAGCAGAAGGGATTCTGTTCACGGGTCTGTGTAAGTATCAGTTYACCAAATGAACTGCTTTCAAGTTCCTGCTTGTGTTGCAAAGGCTGCAGCCTTGGGAGTTCAACTGGRTTATAATGGCAAGCAGTTAAATAAAGAAGTCAAAGCTACTTCTGCAGTAGTACTGGCATGCTGGGGAACAGCCAGGATTCAGTATTCTGGAAKGCTATTCCAAGCCTCTGTACCCTGCTCCCTGTCCTATTTTTTTCCCTTATATGTGTATGTATATCATATCCATCTCTTGATTTATAATTTTACCAGTAACAGTGGTAAAATCATGAGCAAGTGCTTTGAGATCTTCAACTGCAATTGCAACACAAGTCCAAGATTGCTCTCGTTTCCCTCAGTAAAACAAGTGCACCAGGAAAAGACAATTCCTGCACCACCACCTTGAGAAAAATCTACCTGGGCATCACTTGACAAAGATGAGAATTTCCCCAGGCAGAAGTGCCTTACATACACTTTGCTAACAATCACTCCTGCTGCAAGGAGGAGATAAGAAAAGGCACCTTTTATTTTTTTCCCAAGGGAAACAGAGAGGCTGATGGCACRTTTTCATGTATGGGTTTGTTCATGGTAGCATTTAATTTCCAACTCAAATATTAATGGCAATATCCAACCTGTTTACAGCTTTAGTAATACATCTATATAAATACAAGTACTCCCTAGAGTATCTGCCATCCAAACTATGCACAAATGGAATAGTGCCCAGACTTGGTGAGGTAATATAAACAAAATTAGAAACAAAGCCAGTAAAGCCACGCTGTCCATTTAGAAAACAAACAGTAGAAAATGGTAAGAGATTAGTTAGAAACATTCTATGCAACCAAGAGTATTACTAGCAACAAGAAATGTGTTGTTTTGCTCTCTGGTGGCCTGACAGTATTCCTTGGAACCGTTCTGCCTCATACACTCAAAAAACCCACATGGCCTTTCTATGATTGTATCTCTCTACAGATTTTGGCCCTTTTAACTTGCCCCAAGGTTTAGAACAGTTTATCACTGGCTACTTCCCAGCCCTGGGACATTTGGCCAGGTTTGGCAGGTTGCAAAAAGAAGACTGTTGCCATAGGAGCAGAGAGCCACGCCAAGGAACACAGTGTCACTGAGACCACTGACACACTGCTCAGCACGCATTCCCATTGTTCAGATGAAGTGGATCCAGCTCTCCTCACATTCCCTCGGCACCTTCAGGGGGTGAGTCCGGCAGGTGAGGGTGTAGTTCTTGCCTCTGTTGTTATCCCAGTACTCCTGGCCGTTGACTTGGTACCTTGCTGCAAACTGGACGAGAGTGCTCAGCTGAAGGAGAAAAGGAGGCACAGGAAGAAAGAAAGTGAACACATCAACCTGATTGTGCCCGTTTTTCTCTGGGATGCTCTGCTGCCAGCGAGCACACACCTCATGGAGGCTTTCCCACTGGTTGAAGGTGTAGCGCACGGACACCTGCTTCTCAAAAGCAACATTGCGAACCTGGATGGTGCCATTGAGCCCCARATCTGAGCTGGTCACCCGTTCCAGACACACCTGCTGCTCCTGGAGTCGGGATGAGAAATCCGGACAGTCTCCAGGCTGCTGGAAGTCAGGGACCAAGCATTGCATAGTAAACTCCAAGTTCAMGCTGCTGTACCAGAGGTCTGAGTTTATGGAGAGCCTGGAAAGGACATGCAAAGGGATGGATGGATCCTCCCCAGTCTGGAAGACTTTCACTTCAGTGAGCTCCAAGCCTAAGGCATCGGCAAACCTGACCCGGTTGATGCGGCTCTGGCAGCCGGGCTCCTGACACTGCGCTGCTGCTCTCTTCCTCCTCTCGGGTGATGTCGGCAGGGACCTGGCCCGGCGGCGGATGATGGGTCGCAGGGCTGGGTCACAGCTGGAGGAGCTGCTGCTCTCGGGATGCTTTGGCTGCGGGCTCTCCTTGCATGGCCCACTGCTCCAGAAAGTCTTGCTGCTACTTGTAGGGATTGCTGGGGGCTGCTGCAGCCCTCGGCCCACTGCTCCTTCAGCCCTTAACATGTTCTGATARAGATCTGAGAGGTAGCTGGGATTCCTCCGAGGACCACGCACCTCCATTTTYAACTGGTGACAAAAAAATCACCAATATGAAGTGATTGAAGCACTTAATTTGGGAATGGCAGCCACAGTAAGTCTGAAGTTATGCCTTGGGTGCAGCAAGAACCACCTGGAACAGCGTCAGCTCCGAACGAAGGGCAGAAGCCTGGAACTCTCAGGGCAGCTGKCCCAGAGCCAGCGTAAGGCGCTGTGTGGGAAGCTGAAGGCAGASTCAGTGGCCGATGAACTCGAGATCGCTGTGCTGGCTGGTGGCCCCGAGGCTCAGGCTGGAAAGGGACTCCAGGCTATCCCCGCTGATACTGGAGGAGCTCGCACACAGGCTGGAGAGCGACTGGAGGCTGTCGTGCTGGATGAAGGACTCGAGGCTGTCGGAGAGGTCGCTGGATGCGCGGTGCGCTCCAAAGCAGCGCTGTGTGCGGGCGAGCGGGGCCTGCAGGCTGTCCTCGCTGGCCACGGCCGAGCCCGCGCTCCGGCAGCACAGGCAGCAGCAGCAGCAGCACGAACAGGGWGGACACTCCAGGCTGTCACACTGGATGCTGGGCGAGTCGAGGCCGGGGAAGGCTTGCAGGCTGTCGGGCGGGASGGAGCCGGGGCTGCTGCAGAGGCTGGAGGGCGGGCGAGGGCTGTCGGGCTCGGTATCGCGACTGGCGGGGGACGGATCCGCCTTCGGGGCCGCCACAGCGCCCATGGGCGGCTCGGCCCCGGCTGCAGCCCGGCCCGGGCCCCGGCCGACACGGCGGCCGCTCCGCTCCGCACCCGCAGCGCAGGCGCTGGGCCGCTTCCCCCGCCCCGCCCGGCCCGGCCCAGCCTGGCCCGGCCCCCGCGCTCTGCGCTCGGGCGGCGCTGCCCCCATCGCCCCCGCTGCCGCTGCCGACGGACGCGGAGGAAGGGCAGGTACCGGGCCGGGGGCGAGGAAAGCGGGGAATGCGGGGCGCGGGGAGCCGCTGAGTGAAGGAGCGGCCCTTGGGGAGCGCGGTGACAGCGGCGGCGGCAGTCACCGGAGCGGGCCCGGCTCGGCGGGCGCTGCGGGTACAGCTGCCATCGCTGCGGGCACAGCCTGCGCCTGCTGCCACTGCTGCCATCCACCGCGGGCACTGCCTGCCATAGCTCAGGGCACAGCTTGCCGCCCTTCCCCAGCACTGCTACCATCCCAGCACTGCCACCATCCCCGGCTCTGCCACCATCCTTGGCACTGCCACCATCCCCGGCTCTTCCACCATCCCCGGCTCTGCCACCATCCCCAGCACTGCCACCATCCCAGCACTGCCACCATCCCAGCACTGCCACCATCCTTGGCACTGCCACCATCCCAGCACTGCCACCATCCCAGCACTGCCACCATCCTTGGCACTGCCACCATCCCCGGCTCTGCCACCATCCCCGGCTCTGCCACCATCCCCAGCACTGCCACCATCCCAGCACTGCCACCATCCCAGCACTGCCACCATCCTGCGCTCTGTCACCATCCCAGCACTGCTACCATCCCGCGCTCTGTCACCATCCCCGGCTCTGCCACCATCCCCGGCTCTGCCACCATCCCTGGCACTGCCACCATCCCAGAAGTGCCACCATCCAGCACTGCCACCATCCCCGGCACTGCCACCATCCCTGGCACTGCCACCATCCCCGGCTCTGCCACCATCCCCGGCACTGCCACCATCCCCGGCTCTGCCACCATCCCCAGCACTGCCACCATCCCCGGCTCTGCCACCATCCCAGCACTGCCACCATCCCCAGCACTGCCACCATCCCCATCTCTGCTCTGTCCCGTTCCGGGTGCGGGACTGCGGCGCTCGGGGCCCGGCTCCGCTGAGCGCGGCCTGGGCAGGATGCGGGGAGGCGCTTTAGGGATAGGACGGGATCAAATGTGAATAGATACGGTTTAACATGACTATAACTACATAAACATCACGGAATAGAAGCAAAGGTGGCTCAGGAGAGCTCTTTGTCACATTTGCAGCCCATTGTGCAGTTCCCTGGTGTGGGAATGCAGCTCCTGGGAAGTAAGAGAGCTATGGATCCTGCTCTGAGTATTTTTAGTAGGAGCTGATGAGACATTTCTTTCGGAAGAGGAAAAAAATAAGTATTGAATACAAAATTTGCATATATGAATATCAGAAAAGCGGGTTCTGTGACAGAAAAAGGCCAGCTGAGCTGGCGCAGCTCGCAGGGGGTTGATCATCTGCTCTCCATAAASGGAGCAGGAACAGCCACCCACCCCGCTGGGCTGTGACGCCCGGCTCCAGGCAGCACCTGAAGTGCGCAGGCTGAGCTGGGGATGGTGATGAGCACATGACACTGCACGGCAGCTCTGAGAGCACAGCCGGACCCGCAGGTATTTCCCTGGATTTGGAATAGTAAACTGAACGATGCTGCTTCCCACTAAGCGACTGCTGGGGGAGGGGACCGTTTTCCAGTACAGTTTGGTCGCTGATTATGTTTATCTTACTGCTTTAAAAATAGAATCGCATCTCGGGAGGATTTTGTTCCTTGCCTGCATCTCCAGGACGGGGGGATGTATGCATTGGAGACGCTGTGTCTTGCAAACCCAAAAGACTGGAGCCGTTTGAAGATTATGTAACAGCAAAGGTGCAGATACCCTTTGGAAAGAGGAATAATGGGACCAGGCATTCAGGAATATCCCTTATTACTGCACAGAGAGACACAGCAGAAGGAAAYCCACAGCCACACCAATGAAAACCACAAAGGAATGGTAAAGTAAGGAAATTGATTTCTCTTTTTATAGTTACAGAAATGCCAGCATACTGTGGTTTAGTTAATAAGTGCCTGGCTGTCCTGCCCCAATTGCCATCCTCAGCCCTGATCCCAGCAGCAGAAATGATTGTGCAGGATGATCGTGCAGGTCACAAGGTCACAGAGGTGACTGCAGCAATGCTGGAGACACAGGACCTGGTTTCATTCTTTTATAAGCTCTTGAATTTCTGAAATCATGTGTTTTTAAAACCAAAATCTGACTATAATGASATTAGAACTGAGAACAAGATGTACAGCCTGACCAAAAAACTGAACTGCAGTAAAGCTCGATTAGACAGGATAGCACAGTTTGATTATTCCTGTTCATTTTACAGCTTTCTATTTTGAAGTCAGTAGTATTTCTTGTTTGTAGAACAAACACTCTGTTCTGTTTTGTTTAGAATATGCTGATTTATTTGTTTATTCTGTCCTTACAGAAATGTATCTGCTTTAATTGAGAAAGTATGCTTTACTTTTAAACTGCTCAGATCAGTAATGCCATTCTTTCTGCTTGCATGARTTTTTTCTCATCCTAACATTTTTTCACAACCCCATTTATAACATGAAATAGTGAATTTTTTATGCCTTTGTTGTGAAAGAGTGTGTATTAACACCAGAAGAGACCTTATGCTCCCTATTCACTTCCACTCCTTATCTTCAAAGGAGTAATCCTTTAAATTTTGTTGAGAATATGCAAATTTTACACTGTAAAGTTTTTATTGTATTTCCATTCTGATACTCATATATGCTGCTGTTTATGTCTGATATTCTGTTTAATCCTTCCTGGTTACAGTAATGGAAAAAGCCATCCAAGCACCAAAGGACTAAATAAACCAATTTCTTATGTGAAATCTCCTCCTGGACGATTAGGCAAAAATGTATCAAGTGCCATTGAAAAGGTAAATAATCAATTTTTCTAACTTTAAAAGGGTACCCGGTCTAAGTCAGCTTCTTATTAACATCACAAACTTTCATATACCGTCAGATTTCCCATGACACTCAAGATGGTCACCAACCAAGTGTTCTTAAGAAGGGAAGGAACCAACTGGATGGCAATAATCAGTCAAAAAGGTAATTTTTAAGATTATCTGTTTAATTTGTAGTAGTTTCAGACTGGTATGTAAAATGCTTGTGAGGAAATTGTGGGTGCTGTGTCGTGCATTTGACTTCCCTGGYCCAGAGTTCAGCATTTATGAGAACAACAAATCGAAGTTATCAATATGAAAACTAACTTTCCTGCTTTTATGAGTTCTCAAGCAAAATCAGAATTAAAAAAAACCCAAAAACGCAGTAGTAGGCACCGTTATCTCTACCAGCAATTATTAATTTTGCCTCATTACTAAGTTTCCTTGCCAGTTTTAGCTTTAGTCACATAGATCCCTGTCCTTGAAGGGTGGCAAGACCTTTGTGAGCTGATGTTCAAAGGCATTGACCCATCTAACAGGACATGATCTGTCTTTTCCTTTAGGATCCCGAGTGTTTGCACCTCACTGCAGAGTGCACCAGGACCAAAGAAGAGTCTCCCAGAAAGAAGGCAAAATGAATCCTTCCCACACAGGATYCCCCCTGGCACAAAGGGCAGCACACAAGGAAACTTCTGCAGGGCTAAAGATGTCCCAGTGCAGCATTTKTACTGCAGTAAAAAAGAACAGTTGGGAAGGAATCACGAAGAATACATTGCTGAAGCCAGTCCAGGCTCTTCTAAATGGCAAGAAACATCTGTAGGTGCAATGTTTCTTGATTTTGAATCGGTACAAATTATTAAAGAAGATGCTGAAGATGATAGTGCCAGTGATCTCTCTGACTCAGAAAGGATTCCCATTCCCCCCTCTCCCTGCACACCACCAGAACTCATCCTCAGAGCGGAAGAAATCGACCCTGTTTGTTTGGAACACATCCCTGAAATGGGATTTAAGGAATCAGAATATTACTACCCTGACTTYCTCCCACCTCCTTTCAACTCCTGGGACTTGAAGCAGCTGGCCATCTTCRTCCACGTGGAAGGGAAAACTGATTTCCGCCCCAAGCCCACGGGATCTCTGGAGAAATACATTGAGCGCCTGGTGCAGCTGGAGTGGCTGCAGATGCAGACGGTGCAGAGTGAGAAGGGCAGAGCAGCCAAAGGTCGGCCCCAGACTGCCCCCAGCTCTGCCCGTGCCCTCAAGAGCCCTGGAAAAGCCAAAGCACTGCTCAGCCCTTTGCCCAGCAGGCAAATGATGCCCCAGGAAGGCATGGCCAGGCTGCCCAGGAGCTGCTTGGGTCACAGGGCAGATCCCTACTCGGAGGAGACTCGCCAGGTGCGCTCCCATCCAGCTCACCTGAAACTCCCGGAGAGGATGGGAAGTGCAGCATCTTCTCCCAGGCAAACTGGTGATGGAAGGAGTGAACTGAAAAAGAAACCAGCTGCAAAGCAGCAGCTCCTCAGCCTGCAGCCACCCGAGAGCAGCTCTAAAATCCAAAGCGTTGGTAACATCAGACCCCCTAAGCAAAGCCCCACAGCATTCCATGGTGCAGCTGCTCCCATCAAAGGCTTAAAAACATACACATGTACAAATCCAAAGAAAAATGGCAATGCCAGCASTTATGTTCCTCCTAAAAAACCAACRGTGGACAGGAAAATAAAAACAAATGGCACAAAGCAACCACCACGCAAATTTCAGTGAAGGAGAACTCATTAGTGTTGATGCTTTTTGACTGCTAGAAAGCATCTGGCCAGTGCAGAAGAATCCTTTTTTCTTCATAGGAAGATCCTGAGAAAAATGTGTTCCTGACACGTGGCTCTGAGTCAGCACTGTTCATTTCTATACATTTGATCTTAAGCCAGCAGGAAATGTTTTCCCTGAAGGCAAATGTCTTCCATTGGTCTTTCCTCAAAAAYATTTATAATTGCTCAATGAAGATAACAGTAGCACAGTGTGAAGTTTAGAGAAGTAGAGAATGTCCTGTTTGCACCAGTTGAAGTCTGAGGTGTTTCTTGTGCTTACCCTGGTGTATGTGAGGGAATCTCCTTGACCAGATGTGCTTTTTGTAAGACAGATTTGATTGTGGTGTTTTCTGATGGAAATGGCTCAGCTGTTTTTATAAAATAATGGAGCCTGATATCTATGCAAAGTCAACTCTGATTCTTCACAGAAGATGAATTGGATTTTTTTTGATGAAATAGATATTATTTTTTTGAGAAGAAGAATGGAGTTAATGTTTTGAAATATTGTAATGCAGAAAGAATTCTTTWTAAGATAAAGTGTTAGGGACCAGACAGCTTCAATAGTGACAGATTATGAAAATAGAATGTGTATTTTTGTACCCTGGAATCTTCACTGTGTTTACAGACAGCTTTCCTGGAAGTTMATTTTGTAGGCCTTGATGCTTTTTGTCATTTAGGGGAAATGACCAAATTTCAAATTGCACACGGATATATTTGAGTAATGCAAACTAAGGCTTTTAGCAGAGACTGTGTGGCCTAATTTGCAGAACTGGTAGCCTCTTAAAGCATAAAAAATAGCCTCTTAAGGGAAGAACTTAAAGGCTCTTGTAAGTTCAAGTAAAGATGTATTTTGATACAGAACATRCCTATTTTCACCTAAGATGATTTATTTATCCTGTGGTCCAGTCTAGCTTGGCTTCTTGAGGTTTAGGGAGGTGAAATGGGCAAATGCCTCACAGAAAGAAATTGTACAGCCWGGACTGGGTCCTGTCCTTGGGCCTTCTCTTGTGTCTGTGAGATACAAGAGAACACAAAGGACAGTTCAGAGAATATTCAAGTGTCAGTTGATCTGTTACAATTTCAAATGAATGACASCAGCTGGGGACAGGGTCTCATTAAGATGAAATTCTGAAGAATTTTTTACTTTCATTTTAAAATTCTGGTCAGCATCATTTCCTCCTCAGTCACCAGTCACAATCTTCATGAGAAGTGAGCTGAGGTCTGATGGACCAGATTCTACAAGTGGATCCTTCACATTATGATARAAAATGAAAAAGTAGCAAACACTAAAGAGTACATTCTGTATATAGCTAAATTGCACTTCTCTTGGTGAGCTCATCTTGGTTTTAAGATGCTTAGCTGTTTCTATCTTTCATTGTGCCTACCAGATCTTCAGCTTTGTAAAATTTCAAAGCATGGATTTATATGTAGTTTAAAAAGTGAGAATATTCAGAAATGTAGTAATAAAGTAGAGTATTTTACAGTACATAAAAACATTGCTCAGGAATAGTCTTAAGAAATATTTTTAGTGTTTTTTTTTTTTTTCCTAGTCTACTGGAGACCAAATGTGAAATTTTAAATTGGTAAAGGAAATGAATGTAATGACAGTGTTACATTTCCAGATTCAGTATTTGTAAAGTTACACTTCATAGGAATTGTAGTTGCATGTACATTCAGCTCTATGCAATTCAAGTGAAACTTAATCTGACAGGCTCAAAGATCAGATAAATGGAGTGGTGGGACTCAGGATGGAACTGAACACCAGCAGCTGCAGAGGACCAGCATATCCCAGTGTTGCTGTTTCACCCTTTTGGTTTGCTCCAGCCTCATGMATTTCAGCTTTTTTTAGATGAAAAGTGCATCCAGTGCTAGTATTCCAAGCTCTGGCCAAATTCTGCAAGCCTGCCTTAGCYAAGTTTTCCTGATTCACGTTAACAGCAGTGAAAAAAGGAGAGCTCCTTTTCCAGTAAACAGGAATTTAATGCACTGTTTTAATTCACTGTTACAAGCATCAAACCCGAGGTGAGCAGGAGCCAGGCAATAATCACAACAGCAGTTTTTTAAACAAATTTTGTTAGATGCAGTAAATATTTTAGCATGTTGTTATAGCACTGAATATTGCTGTGTGCTAMATTCTCCAAATTGAAGCTTTCCTGAGTTTCAAGGAGGGCATKTAGGTACAGGCACATTTTGCATGAGCACTTCTTAAAGAATAAATAATAGCTGTGACCAGAGCAAAGGTGATTGGTGCTGGGAAAAGTGTTTTGCCACAGAGCTAGGAAAGTTTTAATGTGTGCTTGTGATCCCGTGGACATCAGTCTGTTGTTGGAGTCTAAAARGTGAAGCAGGTGGAGGTGGTGATGCCACTTCAAATTAATCTGAAAAGTTGTTCTTCACTGGGCTCTGTGTGCGATCTGGCCGAGTAAATTTGTATCATATGATAATCACCCTGTCTAATTTCTGTCACTGCTTTTGCTATTTCTGACACAGTTGTCTTTATTCACACAAGTAAACAGAAATTCTGTTTGCCTCAATAAAAGCTCTTGGCCTGAGCAGACCTGCAGGGCTGGGTTTTATACTGATTCCATTTTAGCTCCACKATGTTCTGGGCCCACAGATAAAAAGAGCTCCTTTTATGGAGAGGTCCATGTTTCTTTCCTTTTTTATTGATAAATATTGTTTTTGGAAGCACTTCTGAATAGAGCAGAAAAGGTTATTCCATTAAATACATTCAGTTTAAAATCAATTACTTAAAACATGTCCACAACACAGTGTTTGTGTGGCTRTTACTCTTTTTTCACAAGGTTTAGCAATATGATGATGTGACCCAGCACGGGTGATGCTTCTTGAAGCATCTTGCTTCTTGAAGAACAGATTACTGTGAGATATTTAAATAGTGATTTCTTTTTTTTCCTAGAGAATGTAAAGGTTTAGAGTTCTGCAGTATTACAAAACAAATATGCTCAGGTTGCATTTTAAATAAACAGCCAGATTCTGTGACASTTACATGAGTAAAAACTTTGAACAACTCAGTTTGCAGTGAAATTACCCTGTTAGAAGATGTGAAGAAACAGAATTTCACTCCCAAACGTATAACTTTTCCTTTGTAATGCTAATGGATTTTTAGTGCATCACATGAARAAATTTAAAGCAATACTGTTTCTCTCTTGATACGTTCCTTTTTTCTCCATTGCTTGCATCTCACGCTGAGGTCAGTTCCAGTTTTACCTGCCCTGCAGCCTCTCCCACCTCATTTTCAGTTGGATAYGGCAGGATAGTGCTGCAAGGAGAGTTGTGCTGATTTCATTGGGCTGAACTGTCCTGTGTGACTCAGGACTGCTGAAATCTGCCCTAATCCCATCACTGGTCATATCCTTTCCGTGTTTTGTTCATTGTTGTTTGAGGTAACTTTTACCTTGTATTTGCTATTTAAAGGATCTTGTTAGAATTCTGAGAGAATTTTGACAGTTTTTTCAGCCAGTATGTGCTGTCTTTTTTGGAGTTGATATTATACTTTAAATTTCTACAGTATGAAATTGCCTAGAATGTACTATTTTTTGCCTTATTTTAAAGGTATTGAGCCTTTGTTGCTCCCGTTGCATTGGTGGTTTTCATCTGAAAAATAAACAGACCACACTGGAAGGACTGAACCTGATTCACTGAGGATTTGCAACCCAGCTTTCAATGTTGGTATTCATGCATTCTTATTTATTTGAACTTTTTTGTGGATATTTTTGCTAGTAATTCAATGGGAAAGTGATCTTGTAATTCAAAGGTACCGTATATTTGCTATATTAAAAGTGACATACTGCCCTGCTTGTTCTGTGTTGTAGTTTTTCTCAAGATGGCATCGCTGAATTTTCGTGGAAAAAATTCCAGTATTGCGGTGTGGGGYGGAGGATGGAGCTCAGCACATCCCGGCTCCTGCTGCCCAAGGGAAGCCATTAAAATACAGATTTTTAAAAATTCAGATTTTTTCTCCGCCTGCTGTCAATGCCATCCGGGATCCGGGGGATGGCAAAACCCGGGCTGTTTTTTTTTTTTTTTTGCAGGAATGGAGGAAAACCCGGACTCAATTTTTCCGAGAGTACGGAATGAGGAAAGCCCGGAATGTTTTTTGTTCAAAATATGGAATGGGTGTAACTTAATTTCACTCAGTTTATGCGTTCAACCGAGGCTAATCCAGAGGAAAATAAAGGGAGGGAGAGYGAAAGGGGAAACCCCACAATTTTTTATTGCTGAAAAAGTCCTTTGTTTTGTTATTTCTGTAATCTTTATAGTAAGATTCACAAAGCTCCTATTTGAGATACCACGCAAGAGTTTTACAGTGAGAACATTCTTGCTTTTTGAGGTTTTCCTGATGTCCAAGCATTCCTGCACTGGTATTTAACGTGTTGCTGTTATTTGTGCGTCTCAGAAAATCCCATCTGCCTTCCCAACACACTATTTGACACCTGAACAGATCAGTTCTGCCACAATTCTTCCTTTCACAACTTTCAGAACACTCAATTAATTCTTTTCTAGTTCTGAAAGAGAACAAACCTTTTGCCCAGTAAAAGCAAAATGGAAAATTCTGTAAGAGGTGTTTTCAAAGAACCCAGAACTCTCCCCCTGCTCTCTGCAGCTCTCTGTTTCTTAAGTTTTAGTTTCCTGCTTCTTTATGTAGTTTTATGTAAAATGTATTTTTCCCACCCTGGGTGGGCAGTTCATCTCCAGATATACAAGTCCATCCTTGCTTTTGGGGGATGGCTTTTGGGAGGAACAGAAACTCCAGGGTTGTTGTATCATCTTTCAAATAAGCTTTGCCAGAACTTGCTCTCATTTCAAAGTTTACAATCATAGAGAAGCAGCACTCCTTGGCATGGCAGATAAACMCAGCTGCTACTGAAACTAAAGTTGTGTGTTTGTTATTAGCCAACAACAGGGAAGTTATCTGGAACCTTGAAATGGCATTTCCAAGGAACTGTTGAATCAAGACAAGTGTTTACTCTTGGTTGTAAAGTGGCCATAAAATGCAGCCATGGCCCATTTATTGTGTGTGGAAGTGGCAGGTGCAGACCGACAGGCAAACYAACACCACAGGAGGACTGAGCTTGGCTTGGAGTCAGTTCAGGGCAGAAAAACCACTCCAGTTTTCCACTTTGACGAGGAGGAAATACCTGCGATCCTCTGGAGCTGTTCACAGGGCTGGAGCCAGGTGGAAATGCTGGTGGCAAAGCCCTGGGCTGCAGGGAGCCATCACACACCGTTCCACAGACCCGGCTCTGCCRCCCCTGGATGCTCCAACCTCCCACGGCAGGATCTTCCCAGGGCTCCCATGGTCCTGCTGCGCCCCGTGGAGCTGCTCCTCATCCTGCTGCTCCTGCAGGTGGGTCTGGGCTGGGAATGGGGAGGGGGTTGGCTGTACAGGGATGGAGGATGGAGCCAGGATCTCCTCAGGGTGCTGAGCAGGCGGATGAGAGGCAATGGGCAGGAGATGGCACACAGCATTCCACCTGAGGAAAACTTCACTGTGGGGGTGGCTGGGCACTGGAACAGGAGAGGTGATTTATCCCTGGAGATATTCAGAATCCATCGGGACACAATCCTGGGTAATGTGCTTGGGGGGAGCTGCTGGAGCAGATGATCTCTGGTGGTCCCTTCCCACCTTCACCCTTTTGGGATTCTGCTTGTCCCCACACGGTGCCCCCACAACAGGGGGTTCCTCCGTCCCAGCTCTGGGGCTCAGGACTCTGGGAAGGGGCTGGGGACCCTCTGCTCCTCCTGCTGGGAATACCGGGGTGCTCACCCCTGCCTGAACATGGTGCTGACTCTGCCACGTTAATCATCATCCCCCAGCAACTCAGAGGCGTTTCCATGGGTGTTTCTGTGGGATTCATGGTCCTGTACCGGGTCCGTTTCTGGCAGTGCGTTTGGCTGGAATGGAGACAGTGCTACCCTGAGCATTGCTGTGTGGGTGAACAGAAGGAGTGGGGAAGCCAGAAAATACCCAGTTAAAGCTCCCAAAATKATTAAAAGTGACTACACATAAAAAAGGGGAAAACAGCTTGTTTGGGGCTTCCAGCAGGGCTGAAACTGGAGCAAATCCAGCAAAGAAAACTTTTAAGTAACRAGTTGGAGCCTTGCTTGCTGATTTTATGTCACAGAGCTTTCCCCTGGGTATAAACAGGTATACAGCTCCAAGGCATTACTGGAACCCCATCCATTGCTCAGCAGGTTTACAACCGTGATGATTTTACAAGTGTTTTGTTTCTTCAGAAAATGGTCACAGKGTAAAGGCTCACCTTTGCCCAAGTCTGGGAAGGAAGACATTTCTGGGACTTTTGGAAATATTTGATTGAATGATCATGAACCCCAAGATTTCCAAGGAAAACATTGAGAAATAGGAGAAAGGTGTCCAAGTTACSTGTAAGAGTACACCACTAATGGCAGTGGTGTAATTTGAACACTGCCATAATCCTGTGAGGTTAAAGATTTCCAGTAAAAAGTGTTTGAAGCAGGGAAGGAAGCTTGTGTTTATAAGAAGGCAAATTGTGTCAATTTGGGTGTAGTCACCATCCTCAGTGATTTATTTTATTCATCTCAGTCAGAGATTTTGGTCCAGTGATCACCTTCTGGTAAATCAGCTGTGTTTGGAACACTTCAACTCACGCCACAGAGTCCCTGAGACTCTGAAACMCTCCCCAGACTTAATTATTTTTTGCAAAAGTCAGTTTATGTGCTGTCAGTACTGGACACTTTCTAAAAGAGCACTGGACATAGAGAGACAGGGGTGAATATTTTAAAAACTGGAGGTACTTGATTTGGGAAAAGCCACAGACATGATACCATGGACTGTTATCTGCATGGACAAAGCATTTTGATGGGGTCTGGCATCCCCTGACCAGAGGAATTGGTATCCCAGCTYTCATGGCATTCATTTGGAATGAGACAGGTGATATTTGTGATGATGTTTGTGGAGTTAAGGGTTAGGTACAACTCAATACAACACTGTCAAAACTGGATCAATATGWTTCTGTGAAGGCGAATTCCTCCCTGACAACACATCAAGGTTTTCTAGTGACCCACACTTGTCACAATCACTTCTCTTTTTTCACAAGGTTACTGCTGCTGACAGTTTTTCTCATGAAATTGAAAATTTYAGTTTAAGACAAGCCATCAGAAGGAAGAGTGTTCAGGTTTGTAGTCAATATTGAATAATAACAGCTACACAAGAGCTAATGTGCAAACTGTGACACTAAACTGTGACACTAAACCCACTTCTTTCTCCAATAGTGGGTGGATTCTCATCAGTCAGACAGTCTGCAACCTCTGAAACGAACAAAAAGGACCTGGGTTATCACCACCATTGATGTTCAAGAGGAGGACAAAGGACCATTCCCCAAATATGCTGGACAGGTACAAAACACCTGGTAGGAAAAGTTCTGCTAAAAGCTCGGTGAGGCATTGATCACCTCAAATTGTGCAATAAAATACCACAGGGAGCAGAGRGCAAGAAGTGTGCATTAAACAGCARCTTAAAAKAACTTACTTGTCCAAACYTGTCTTATTTACACAGAGATGGGTAGAACTGTGAGGTGGGAGGGATTTACTGCTCCTTCCTGTGGGAAGTTTCAAGGACGTTCAGGGGAAAGATGATTATGGAGTGGGGATGGTAAGAGGGTCACCCTGCACACTGTGCAGTGGTGCTGCAGCCTAGGGAGCTGTGGGGTTGGCTGAGACCAAGAGAATTGATCTAAAAGAGAAAGAATTGATCTAAAATATTTTTATTTCTGTTCCATCTTCCCTGCTCACATTTCACTGTCCTACTTCTCTCCTCRAAAGCTGTCCAATAACAGAGCGTATAATGCATCAATAAAGTATTTAATCAGTGGACCTGGGGTAGATGAGTCTCCAGAGGTTGGGCTGTTTTCCATGGAGGATGATGCCAAYGGGGTCGTGTACGTGCATCGCACCATCGACAGGGAAAGGACCCCGGCTTTTCAGGTAACACACGTGCACAGGACTCTTCCAGGTTCATTGTTCTCTCATGGCTAAATGCTTCACAGGAATCAGACACACCTATAATAATGTTCAGTGTGTGTTTTCATGACTTGATCTTCTTATCTTGCCCCAATAAATAAATGCTCAATGACTGTCTCAGCAGAGACCCATTAACTTCCACATCATAAATCTCCATGGCTTGTTTGAACTTCTACAAATACCTGCACCCTTCTTTTCAGTCTGCTTCCTGATGTGATCCCTGATCATAWAAACTTTAAAGGCTGTCCTGAAATTCAAAATATGTTACAGCTCTAGTGGCCAGAGCATTGAGTTGTAAACACAACCTCCTAATCAGGAGAATGCAAGCAGATAGTCATGTGTTACAAAAAACTGGGTAATCTTGGAGGAGCTGCAAAGCTGTATTACTGTAACTTTACATAAGAGGCAGCATATGTTTCTCCTTAAAAAGCAAAAAAGTGTTCACCAGCAGGAAGTGTAATGAAAGAAATGTGATAACAAGTTTCTGAATSAAATATGGGAGTGTGGGTTTGTTTTCCTCCTGAAAAACATTTTTTCAATTGTGGTTTCYTTATGTTTATTCTGTGATGATTTGTATTTTGTGTCTCTGTGGATTAACTGCACCTAAATTATAGATTTCCCTGTGGTTTTCTGTGCCATATTTTGCGGTTTAGGCAGCCTTTTCAAATAATCCATCTCCAGTAAAAACCTTTTCTTACTTTTAAAAGTGTTTGAGGCCCAGGATGTCCATTATGAATCTGTTACCTTTGAAAGGTGAAAAAATGATTTAACCATGTGATTGAAAGCCAGTGCTAAGCAAATCTGACTGAAGCAGCTTCAAATTTGAAAGTTTTTTTATCTATTCTGACATCTAAATGGTGCTGTTCAGTCCATTCTGAYGTCTGTGTTGCCACTCGTTTAGATACGTTTTGATATTGAGAACAGAAAATCTGGTGAGCTGTTGGACCGCCCCATATTTTTCAAGATAAAGGTCAAAGATATTAATGACAATGCACCTGAGTTTTCCAAGGAGGAATATGGCACTACAATAAGAGAGAACCACAGAGAAGGTAAGTGCCACCCAAACAAGGGTTAATGATGGTTTTGGTACGACTRTTCTCTTCCTAATTCCTTTGTTGTTATTATCCCTTTCCTATTAAATCTGTTCCTCTCTCTACCTTTTACTTAAACAGTCATGAGTTTAGGTAAGATTTCTCTTGTCTGATTAACCTCAATGTACATTAGAATATCACTGGAGATATTCTGGAAAAACTTCCAAGGTATTTCTTCTTAACCACAAGCCAAGACTGTAACAGGCCGATCTCAGCTGCACAAGCACCCAGCTTCACAGGAGGTGGTCAGACTGCCCAGAATAGTTTGGGGGTGTACACATGTGGTGTCAGCTCCTCAGGAGCTGACATGAAAATTCTGAAATGTTTTTGCTGAAGTAAATTCAGCAGTGTGGCAATTCTGTTCTCTAACTGAAGCAGTGGCCAGAGTCCTAGCAGGGATAACCATGGCCATGGGAGAAGTTGYAGGTTTTCTTAGGGCTTGTGTGTTTCAGAGCTCCACATTGACACTAAACACTTCCATTAATATCTCAATTCTTCATCCTAGATGAGCCAATTGTCCAGGTCACAGCTTTGGATAAAGATGAAGTCGGCACTGAAAATTCACAGGTGTCCTATTCCATACGTATGCAAGCGCCCTCTCCAGATGGACTCACATTTAATATTGATCCTGCCACAGGATCCATATTYCTGTCAGGATGCCTGGATTATAAGGTGATGTATGATTGGCAGTTTCTCATCATTTAATGAATGATACATTTAATACAAGTTCGCTGCACAGTTACCAGGTACAAGGGGAAGGAGAGTCTCACAGCCAGCTTCATAGCTGGGACTGGAAAAATGTGGGAATTGCTTCTGAACTAAGTTTCAGGAAGTTCCTTGTTTCTGTTTTTCAGACTGCCAACTCTTTCAAACTTCTGATTGAAGCCAGTGACCATGGAAGCCCCCAGCTGTCATCCACGGCCACAGTGAATGTTGCAGTTGAAGATGCGAACAACCACCTGCCTGTATTTACTGGTGACAATGTAAGGGAGAGCAGGRTTGCTTCACCGAGCCTTTCTAAACACTGTTCAGTCCTTCCAGCTGCTAAATGCACTCTTTTGTGGAAACAGAAACCCCCAGACACTGCAGAATCAGGCCAAAACTTGTGCAAATGAGATTTATCTGTCTAATGAAATATATCTTACAGTGCTAAACTTTTGGTGTACTGCACCAGAAGGTTTTTGTGTCGCTGGCAGCATCAGGAAGTTGACAGACCAGTTTATTCCAATATCCGGGAAGCAGAGGTGCTGCTTGCCCAGAGAATGGTGGATGCTCCACCCCTGGAAGTGTTCAAGACCAGGTTGGGTGGGGCTTTGAACCACCTTGGTCTAGTGAAGGTGTCCCTGCCATGGAACGAGGTCACCTTTAGGGTCCCCTCCAACCCAGATCAGTCTAKGATTACAGTCTGCTCTTTATTTTACAATCCATTATCCACCCTAAATCAACTATCCCAGCCCAACCCAGCACGTGCATGCAGAGCGCTGAGTCACGTCAGGCACTGCTCTGTGTAAATATTTGGTGTTGTGAGGGGCAGGAAGGGTTACAACAGGGTTACAACAGTGTGTATGAATGACCTACAATAGCAAACACCTTCACCAGCGTGGTACAACTCCTACCTGCTGTTTGGAAGACCTGAAGGAATAATGTTAGATCACCTGCTAAAATAGTTTTACACAAGAAACCTGTGCTTTGTCATCAACTTCTATGGGGTAAAATTCTGACTCCTCTCACAAATTTGTTCCCTCTCTATCATCCTGATTGCATTTTTAAAAYTGTGATGCAAGAAGTGTTGTTTATATATCAGATGGCAAGAGCCTGACTTTTCAGCTCTCAACCAGTGACCAATTTTATTTTAAGAAATAAAGGCAAACAAATTACAGATTATTGCGATCTCATCACTCCTTGGGGGATTTAATTGGCATTTCTCAGCCTGTCCATGGAGTGCTATTTAGGCCTGCTGGTAGCCCCACTGCATCATGAAAAACTTAGCCATTGTGAAGAGATTACATAAAATAGATAGATAGATAGGTAGACAGATAGATAGATAGATAGATAGATAGATAGATAGATAGATAGATAGATAGATAGATAGATAGATAGATAATTGTCCTTATTTTCTTCCTTTTGCCTCCCAGTACCAGCTTCAGATTTCAGCAGGAGAAGAACATCCAGCTGTGTTACGGCTGCAGGTGGAGGATAAAGACTCTCCCAACACTCCAGCCTGGAGAGCAAAATACAGAATAGCAAAGGGCAATGAGAAGGAGCAGTTCACCATTGAGACAGATCCAGCCACGAATGAAGGCATTTTGAGTGTTATCAAGGTGAGGAGATAACAGCAATGGATAAGCTGAGCATGACAATGTGTCCATGTGATTGTGAGAGTCAGAGTCAGCTGAGTCAGGCAAGCTCAGCTAACCTGTGCTCCAGGTAACAGAGGTGACTGCCAAAACAAAGGTCATAACTGCTAATTGACTGGTAATAAACTGCTAAAAGGGCCTCATTGCTAATTAAACTGCTTTCGTTTGCGGTTTTCAGCCTCTCAGCCATGAAGGTGACTCAGAGATGAGACTTGTCATTTCTGTAGCAAATGAAGAACCTTTCTTCTGGTGTAAAAACAGCATTGTGATGACCTCTAATCTGGAATCCACAAACACAACTGTGAAMATCAAGGTCTTACAGTTACAACGTGTTCCTAAGTTTCATCCTCCTATACTTACTGTCCAAAAGGAAGATTCAATGAAGCCTGGGAGGATATTTAGAAACTATCCTGCCACATATCCAGATGATGTGCCAAATAAGATAAAGTAAGTGGAGATGTTCCAACTGAGAATAAGAAATAGTTTAGGAATGTAAAGAGGTTTGCAAGTCTAATTTGGTATCCAAAATCCATTTAAAATCATAACTTGTAATTTTTCCTTGTCTCATTCAGGTATGGACTAGCCCAYGACCCAGATGCTTGGCTGAGTGTGGATGAGAACTCTGGAGTTCTTACTGTGGCAAAAGAATTTGATCAAGAATCCCCTTTTTTGAACAACAGCCTGTACACCATTATTGTTCATGCTACTGATCACGGTGAGCAGCCAGAGAATATTCCAGCAGTATTTGACAGTGAGATGAGGGGCATGCTGAACATAAAAAGACAGCAAGACCCGGGATCATAAACCACCCTGATGTTTATAACTTGTGCCATGTGTGACTGTAGGATAAACCAGGCAGACCCTGCCAAAAGACTGGCATTTGTCAATGCCCACTTGTGAGTGTTTTCCTGTTTCTTTTCATCCTATCCAGGCATGCCACCACAGACTGGGACTGGCACCATCCTGCTTTATTTGTCTGACATTAATGATCAAATGCCATCGTTGGTGGCTCCTTCTTTGGATGTGTGTGACAAAAAAGAAGGGACACCTCTTATTATTGAAGCCAAGTCTGCTGTGGCCCATTCACATTCGGGGCCATTTWCATTTGAGCTGGCTGAGGACTCTGAAGATGTGAAGCATAACTGGGCATTAGGACGGAACTTCGGTGAGTTCTTCCTTCTGTTTATTGTCACTTGTGGGCCCTCTGGTTATTTCACTCTCTCATACCTTTATGGTTTGTTACTGATGAGTCTTGGTGAGACTGAAGTGACGGGAAAGAACAGCTTTCAGTGGTAAATTTGTAAAATGTGAGATTGCTCTTCCTCTCTGCTGAGGACAGGACCAGCAGCAATGTGCTCAAGCTGCAGAAAGGGGGATAAAACAGCTGAGAAACCACTTCTTCATTTGATTAACTACCTGATGAGTTCCAGAGGTTCAATCAGGGGCCTGTGCCAGAGTGCAGCCAGGCTGGGACAGATCTCTGCCCAGAAGGCTCAGTGAGGTGATAAAGTGGGATGTGATTTAGTCCTATTTACTGTAGTGCAAGAAGGCTGGAAAAAGTCCTTGAAACAGGGGCGCAAATGAGTTTCCTTTGGTTATCAACACAAAGAACTGTAGAATATTAGCCTTCTTTCTGTGAGTCTTGAAATGATTCACTTGCCTTTTCAGGGCAGTCAGTTGAACTCCTGATGTTAAGAAGCCTCCCYCAGGGCAGCTACTTGGTGCCCATCATTATTCAGGACATGCAAGGATTCTCCACAAGGCAGAACCAGCACATCAGACTCTGCTTTTGCCCAGATGGACTCACATGTGAATATTCACCACTTCTACAATCAGCAGGACTTGGAAGTGGAGCCATTGCAGTAATGCTGATGGCTTTGTTATTGTTACTGGGTAAGCAGCCTCCTGAGACATGCAGATTATCTGTCATCTGCCACTGGGYCTCATTGCAATTGCAGCTTGTGATCTCAAATCTACTAAAATGATTATTTTGCATCTAGATGATGATTGGCAAATGTAAAGTGTCATTATGCTAAACTCCAGTACAACATGGAAAATATAAAATGGAATACTTGACTTTTTTGACATTTATTCTGTCCTGGCAAAYCAAAATTAATGCAATTCTTCCATAGGGTTACCCTTGTTCTAGAGCTGGTTCCTCTGTGCCAGCTTATGTTGGTTAATGCTGGAGAGAAGACCTGTTGATTCTTTATCTCAAAAAAAAATGAATAGATGATCTGAGCACTGGGTTTACTGTGCATGATCAATTCTGTCTGCCTGTTCAGGCTCACTACTCCAACCAAGAATTTCACCTGCAMATCTGCATTGCTGGGGTTTCCTAAGTGAGCTCCTTGGGAACTGGGCTGGGAGTTTCTCCCACCACTGTGCTGAGCCAAACCCATCTATTCCCAGTGCCCATYTCACCTTTGCCTTTCTCCTTTACAGTTTCCAGCATTGTGTTTTGCCAGTGTTACCGGTCAGGGGTTAAAAACAAAGCCATTGTTCCACCTCAGGAAGGTGAACAGACTTTAATCAACTACAATGAAGAGAGAAGTTCTTTTAGTGAGGTGAGTGTGACCGCATTTATCCACACTACCCCACCAGTGTTGTGTGGCTGATTGTGCTACCAATCATCTCTGAAATTATGTTTCCTCTCATTCTGGTATTGAGAAAAATAAAGCTTTTTTTTGCCACTAAGGCTATTTGGGGAGCTGTGCTCTGCATGGATAATGCCCCTCTGGTGACAGACTGTCACCCCTCCTGCCCTTTGTCAGTCCCAGCAGGACTTTCYCAGGTGCCTCATCCTGCTGGTGAATCCAACAGGTGAGGAAGCASAGCATCTCTTGTCACTCTGCTGCACACACATGGTAGTGTGGGCAACAAGGAAGTGGAAAATGGAATTGTCTGCAGATCTGTTTGATCCTTCACACGTAGTTCAGTTCCTTATTAACACCATCCCTCTCTCTGTGTGCAGGCTGGCCTGGATATTGCACATGCTGCTGCTCCAACACCTGTGTCTGTGAAGGCTGGAAGTGAAATGATTGCTGAGGTAACTACCTGGTTCCTGATGAAAATGTCTTTTTTTATACCAGGAAAAGTGCTGTCCCAAGAATGAGGTGTGGTATCAACAACAATAGGAAGAATAATGCAATATTGTTCAATTAGAGAAAAACGGTCACTCATTGGAGTAGCTGGAGAAGGTGGCACAAATAAAATGGATGTAACAGAGAGCAAGAAAATAACTGGAGTTATTTGTAAGTGAAAGAAATTTCAGAAGGTGACTTTATGCTGGTCAAACTCGAGATATTGTGTCTGTATTCCAGCATGGCCATTTCACTGGTGACAGGACATCCCACGCATGGCACCTGGATTGCTTCATCCAGACYGTGGACAAAACACTGGCTCAGGTGAGAAATGAGCACTGAACTCCTCCTGTGTCAGTGGGGTTGTGAGCACAGGAGAAAGGGCCTGTAAAACCAGACAGCTGCTGTGGCTGCAGCTGCTCTCAGCCCACATCTCAGAAACACTGCAGTTGGGGAAAAAATTCAAGACCTCTAGAAAATACCTTCTTTCCTAGACTGAATTGTCCTTCACGCTGGGGAAGTGGGGCTAAAACGCTTTCTTGGCTGAGCAGTGTTAAGGTTTTTTCACCTGCCCTTGCACTTCTGTACTGTCAGGGAAATTCCAATTCCTGTTGCCATGCCCTGTGTGACCCCTGCATGTTTATAGACCTGTCCTCTGGCCTCCTTGGCCAGACTGCAGGCCCTACCAGCCAGGGCCACTCGCCATCTCCCTGGGCCAGGACAGATCAAATGCCCTTTTTTGCCTCATTTGTACCCTGAGAGAAGCTCAGGCTCTGGAGCTTATGCAGCTGAGAGTTTCTGTAGAAATTTTCTTTGTGAGATAAAGATTCATATTCTTCCCTGTAAATTCCTGCTTGATTTGTATGCCCTGATTTCCTTTAATTTTCAAAAGGGCAGTAGGAACTTTTGTGCTGACTTGCCTTGGTTTTTCCCTTTAGCAAGTGTATTACCAAAGCACGCTGGAAGACGTGGGGGATGTCTGTGAACCTTGCAGATACACAGAGGAAGGAGAACCAGAGCCCAGCARCTCYCCCTGCTCCATCTCCATTGGCAGTGAAGACTTGCCTGTTGATTTTTTGAACACTCTGGGACCAWCGTTTTCTGCTCTGGAAGAAATCTGTCAGAAGTGATCTCCATCGCTCAGCTGATGTCARAAGGCTGTGACTGTTTTATGGTGTTGCAAAGGCTTCTGGCAGAAGCACTGACAATTTCACAAAAAAAGGAWCCATCTGTGTTTGAAAGCATTGGAGTGTTTGCACCACAAGAAGAATGAATGGCCTTTCATTCTTCCTGTCTGCACCATTTGCGTGTGGGCAGCCAAGAACCTGATGTGTCTGGAGGGGCCACTCTACTGTGCGGAGATGATGCAGGGATTTGGGCAGATTTATGCACATTTACACACAAAAAAAGGCCTGATATTAAGGATCTCAATTCAGTATGCAAAGGAAAAAAAAAAAAAAAAAAAAACCCAGATCTGCTAGGCCTGAAATTCCAGGCAGAGTTCCATGTGGAAATAAATCATCTTTTAAGAGAAAGGGCAATTATTTTCTAGACCAGTGATACCATCCTCCTCCAGTAATCGGTCTCTTTAAATCCAAGATTAAATTTAGTATAGTGCCATGTAGATCTGACTTGATCAGATCTTTTATATCCTTTATGAAGGATGACACTGAAACATCAAAGAGGAAGTTCACTTCTCCTCTGAGTCCACACACTTGGGATGGCTCTGCACCCTCCTTCCTTGAGCACGAAAGAGGCACTTTTGATGCTCGTGTGCTGTGCTGGCATCTGCTGGCTGYTGGTATCACGGCACTGCTGTAAATAGTACCCAAAATGCTAAGAAACTGTGATCAAAYAAGGTTATTCCTTTCAGTGCTCTCAATCAGCCCCAAGTGAGGAGGAAATTCATGGGTTTCCTTGAGCACCGTTGATAAAACATGAAATGATAAAAAAGGGAYGGTATAAAATTTCTCTATTAGGAAAGCACGGGTGTGATACTTTCTAATTTTGAGTTTTGGACATGTCTGACTGTGTGTGATTGACCTGTGYTCAGTTATGGCCTGAAGGCTGTCACTCTTACAGCACAGAAATGAGGGAAGGATAGCTCAGGAGATTGTATTCTGCCATTAGGTGAGTTATACATGCAGAAAGTGGTGGAATTASTCACAAATCCTACTTGTGTTCTATTACAATGCTGTGCTGAAAGAAAAATGCTTTGCCTAAGGCAAGCACTAAGTCTGGTRGCTAAGACACTGTTTTTGTGTTTCAAAGTTTACTTGAACAATAAATTATGCTTTCGCTCGGATATTATTAACTAATAATTCAAGGCTGGAAACTTCAGTCAAGTGTGATAACAGAATTTGGCTGAGTGGCAGGCAGCGACGTTTGCCTAAATGCCAGCAGCAAGATCTGTTTACACAATAAATCACTGCTCTGATAAACTGTCCTTAACTTCTAACTCCAGATGGAACTCTTCAAGTCAGGCCAGTGATTTAGCAGCTCTGCTAATAACCGAGGTGACATTTTTATTGCAGATGATRACCACATTGCTAAGATTGGAGTTATGCTGTGTTTTGCTGTTTCTTCTGAAAATCATGCAAGGCTGAAAATAATGMTGAAGGTGCTCAGTGTGTTTATGGATCATTTAAACTTGTGTTGGGTTTGGAGCACACTGTGCCTGCAGTCACCCAAACACGAGATGTGATCAGACCCACGACTGCTAATGTTGGAAAAGTTCTCTCTGTCTTGCATGGGACAAAAAGAACTGTTTTAACAAAAACCTGTCTGTTGGGAAATGAGAACGTTCCCTGGAGGTTCTCACCATTGCATACCCTGCCSCCAYAYAGGTGGTAACATTCAGTATTTCTGYGTCTTTGAGGATTTAGAAGACTTGYACACTTAAGCTAATTCATCTTCCCAGCACCACTGTGAGGTAAAGATGCAATGTTTACACTTTAAAGAGCAGAAATTAAGGCTGAAAGAGCTGCTTGGTTGACCACAGTCACACAGAGACCTGTGGCAAACTAAGGAGTGGCACTTATCACTGTACTGCAAGTGGATCTTGCCTTTCACCAGCAATATTGACCTTTGCAGCAGTCTTTACCCCCTCCTTTTGAGCAGGCTGAGGGATGTGTGCTCTGCTGTGGTCAAACCAGTACACAATCTCTGGGATGTACAGTCCTGGAGCAAACGGTGATAGAAGCAGCAAATAATTAAAACCTTCATTTTACAGAAAAAGGGACAAATGCACAGAAATCTAAGTCAGCTTCTGTGATCAAAAACAAGACTTGCAGAATGGATCTAAGTTTTCAAAATCCCCCTKTGTCACTGTAATAATGGAATTATCATTATATTCATAATTCCCACCAAGCCCTGTCATTTATGCACTACCTGCCCAAAAAAAAATTCCTCTATTTTTCACACTAAGCATTTGCCGTCACTAATTTGGTGATTTGACACTTGAACTCCCGTTAATGATCACTGAATCCTTTTCGTAGGAACGACAAAACATGCCACAAACACCCAAATAACCACTCACTCTGCTGAAAGCTGTTACAGATCCTGCTGCCAGCACAGGGACAAGAAATCTGTCAATACATCGACGGGGAGCGCAGCAAAACCCCAGCGACAAGTCTGGGCTGTAGGTATGTGTGTCAGCTCCGTATGACAATTCCTTCTTTCTCCATCTGTGCATTAGGTTTGAGCTGACATTTCTCCTCAAAGGGGAGTGAAGGAAACCTACATTGGATTATTAATTGTTTTAAAAACTGGAAACTTCTGCTTGAGACACCAGCAAGTTTTTAGAGGAGTTTGGCAGAAGGGAGGCCCAAGGTGATGAGGAATGCCTTCACTACCAAATTACTACAATCAAAAATGTTTATTTAGTGGCCTGCACGAGGAACAATGATTACTAAGAAGTGAAATTAGGCACAAATCAGAAAGCAAATTTCTCCCCTGCATCACACATTTGCATCAATCACCCTTTTAAAGATATTATTGGAGGAAGCTGCTCAGTGAATGGCTCTTAACCAACACCAGGGGACAAACCAAGAGGGAAGAGCTGGAGGCACCACTTTGTGTCACATTTTGTGCTGAACATGATGATGATGGTGCCCCAAACAGATCTCAAAGCTGCTGCTGCTGCAGTGGGTGTGAGGGAGAACCATCACACTCCGTCACCGCAGGAACTTCCAGAGGCTCCTGTGGAGCTCATCCTCTGTGTCTGCCGGACACAAACCATCCTTGCCCGTGCCTCACAGCAAACCTGGGCTGTCATTTGTGATTTTCARTGTGGGCAAATGCCACGTTTGTTGMCSAGGTTCCTCTGTTTGTGCCCGGTGTCCCCAAGGCCGGCACAGAACCGGCGCAGCGCCCACAGGATTGGCCCTCACCCGCCGCCTCAGCCCAGCTTTGCTCATTCCTAACAACACAGCCAACACTCTGCCTTGCTCAGGGCTTGYTTTAAGCTAAATGCCTCCATGGCTCGCTGTGATGGGCTGGAGTGTTTCAATTACCTGTTCACAGCCAGAGCTTTAATCACGGCTCCGTGAATCCCCTGTTCGTCCTGGCCCCCGCTGGGCCCGAGCCAGCGGGAGTCCCACAGCACAAATGTTTATCTCCGCACAATCTTCATCTCTGGCTTTGTTTTGCCTCGTTTATAAAGACCTTACTTGAAAGCGAATGACACACAATCAGTAAAGGGGAAATTAATCACGCTGGAACCAAAGTTCTGACACGGAGTTTTAAAGGAAACGAGAGACGCTGATCACAGGCTGGTGCTACGGAGAGGGGATGTCAGCACCACAGCGATAAAGTCTTTTTGTTTCAGACAGAAAACCTTCCCCTGTCTGCTATTTCCTCTCCTCTGCTGAGCCATGGGRTCCCCTGGGATCTTTGGGCTGCCACAGAAGGAGTYTGAGTTTTAATCAAATCTTTCTGTRCCAGTTTGGGGTCATTTTCTTCCCTCTGAAGGATGCATTTGTCCTGATTAAGGTATTACAGGGAGTCATTTAAAGGACAGATAAATGACAAGRGATTTTATAAGTGAAGGGGAAACCACATGCTGAGAGGGTTATAATTAGTTATTTCTATTAATACCTTAGGTGTTGTTGTATTTCACAATCCTAATAATTAAACACTTAGTAGCAGAGTGTTGGGTTAGTGTTTWAAAAGAGCCACAGACCAAGGAGGAGGCTTTTCTCAAGGTTTCCTGAGAGTGAGCAGGGATCAGACATCGTAGCACATGTGGTAGTGGCAAAATTTCCCAACTCAGTTCAAAGGCCATGATCATCTTCAACGAAACTCAAATTCACAAAACATATTTTTACCCTGAAGGATAAATCCCACCCTTTTCTCTGCTCTGYCTGTGCCACCTCTCCCACTGAGGATGTCACAGTAAAACCCAGCTTGCAGGAAAACCAGTCTATACTATGGAAAATGAAGAAAAATGAGGTTCCAGATGACTCTTCAGCTTTTCCCCCGTCCCCTAGACAGCTGGAATTGCCCAATGTGACACTTGGCAAGAGTGATTAAAAACAAATAGAATAGCAAATATAAAATTTCCAGAAACTCACACATCATCTTCTCTTTGTAGGTTCTTCTACTACTTGTATCTGAAATGGATATCCCACAGTGCAATCATCTCAGTAAAATACTTTGCAACACAACATCTGTTCCTTCTTTCTGATCATCCCTGAGAGATTAAACTCCAKCCTTTGAGAAAATGGGTCGCCCATTAGCAAAATATCAGTACAAAAAAGTATTTTTTTATAAAATATTGCTTCACTCAATATATCAATATTGTTGGGACTGCAGTTATGAAGATTTTTTGGTGCAATCTCCTGATTATTTATAACAGTTGAATATGATATGTTATTAATAATTCAGTCAGTTTTGTTTTCATTGGCATTTGTTTTCATTCAGAATTGTTCTAAATTCTAAAAAATAAGAAAGAAAATTACTTCAGGGATTCAATTAGCAAATTATTTCAAGGCACTGATAATTACTAATGCTTCTTGATAGAGGCTTTCCTTATTCTAGAGACAGTTCTGTAATTACCCAGGAGATGGCATAAGTAGGCCAGTTATCGACCTCAGTACCAAGGAGTAAAACCAAGGAAGGAATTTTAATACTCTATTTGAAAACAAATCGACTCATAAAATGTATAATTTGATGTGGACAGTGGAGAGGAGGTTTCTGGCTCAAGACAAAGCCCTTCCCTCATCAGCATCACACAAGGAAAGCATCACTTTAGAGCTACACAGCAGCTCTGAGGAGGCCAACATAAAAATCCGAAGCAGATATTTGAATCTTTTTCCTTAAGCTATGTCCATTATATAGAAATATTTCTATTTTTCCACTGTTTTTAATGAAGCAGAGAAATACATTCCTATGTTTCTGCATTGTCCTCTGTCCAGCTCATTTCATCCTGCTCGCTTTTCCAAAGGGTTTTATTCAAATAGTTTCTAAAGGTAGAGAAGAGATGGCAGAATCCCTTCACCACCAGCAAATGAACATTTCAAAACAGAGAAATAATTCATGTTTGCAGCTGGCCTTCAATATATAACTTTTATCTGAGCATTTCACATATTCTGATAGACTTTGTCACTATGCAAACCTATAAATTCCATAAAGAGAACAGATGCTTTGCACACTATGGTAATGGATACTTCAAGAAGAAAGCAGACATTCAAGATCAGTTTCCCTCTCTCCATTCAGTGTTTCAAAATGCCTGAATCATGGCTCAGGGATACATTTGATAGCGTCAAACTGCAGTTCTTGATGACATAAATGTACTTGGGTTTAGTGTGAAATTTCCTGACTTGAAACCTGCTGCCAGTCACACAGAGGTTATTGTCCAGAAGTGAAACCACAGAGAAATGCAATTAAACAAGAACCCCTTCCTTGGACCTTGGGTCAGATACTGAGTATGCAGATGCTGAAAGCCATCTTGATAGACTCTGCATTCACTTCTTTTTCCCCCCTGGGCACTTCCAATGTGCCACAGAATGTCAAAGTTGAAACCTCCAGTCAAGAAAGGGCAAGAGCTGAGTTAGAAGAGTTATTGCAAATCAGCTCAGTGATGCAGCAGCTCATGTATGGAGGGGGATTTGTAAACAGCTGGCAAGGCAAAAACCACATTTCCAGGTTCTGAGTTAATTACAAGGAAGTGATAAAGGTACCATGTCTAGGATTAGGGGAGATGAGCATATTAATATAAAAGAGAAGAAGAAAATATTAAACTTGCCTATTGCTTTCAGAGCTGTAGATCATCAGTTCATCATCCTTCCTGATCTCCATCCAGCATCAGTGAATCTTATCCATGTATTGTGTGGGCAGGTGGCATCTTTTAGTCCTTGACAGAGTCTGAAAGAAGAGATTTTAGTCCTTAATTRGGGCTTCAAGATGCTTCTGCAAGAAAAATCACTAACAGACGACACAGAACTACTGTTTGTGGTTTTGAATTTTTTTAACGTATTTTGCAGGATATCTGTGAAAGGGTGGGTTTTTTATCCTGTAATATTTGCTTCCTGCCCAGAATAGCTTCTGCATAGCTGGAGATAGGAATCTCACATTTAAAAGCATCCATGTTTCTGTTTTCAAATATTTTGTTCGAAAAACATTGTCTATAGCCAGGACTATCATAAACCCACAAAATCCCAGKCCAGTTCAGCCTGTCACCTTGCCAAGAATGCTGCTTAGATTAATAAAAACACCATCAGCCTACTTAATTGARTTGCATTTGGGAGAGATAAGGAAAAGAGTACAAGATGATTGTRGAAGCTGCACCAACAAATCTTCTAAAGAACGTGTTACAGAGTTTTATATGGGAAAAATAATAGCAAACATAGGCACTGGCACTCACAGTTGTTCCTAGCAGAAAGGCAACATAAAGAAATGGCTTTTAGTGTARAAACTGGAGTGTATCCTGGATCCTGCAAAGCTGCTGACACAGGCTGTAACTGATGGAAAACCAACAGAACCTGTCATCTCCATGTTTCTGTACTGACAGTGTAAAAGGGTTTTTTTCGTTTGGAAATTCATTTGAAAGCAGTAGTGAGAAGTGAATTCCTATTTCCATCTACAGTGGGAAGAATTTCCCACTCCAATGTCTGATTCTCCTTTTGTTATTTTAGGATAAATCAGGGATGATTCTGGCAAAGCCAGAGTGATTGAATAAAGCAAATAGAGAGGATGGGCCCCAAAAATTTTTTGCTCAGAGCATCTCTGGCTGAGACCAGGACATTCTACTCACTTTGGCCAGCAGCACACAAGAGGAACCATGTCTTGTTGAGGACAAGATGTTTTGAAAGGTTTAKATTGAAAAGGAGACACATGGAATTGGGGAAAAATGAGCAAAACTTTCCCARTGGTCTCTGAGATGAGCAAGTCTGGACTGCTGAACAACTTTTTTTGTGAGAGAGCAAATATCACTATGGGATGATGGATAGTGGAGAAGGTTTGGCTCCAGACTGAACCAGAAATCTGAACTKATGCTGCTGTATGCACCCAGTCATGGTATCTCATCATCCCCTCATCATGAGGGGAGAATCAGGAAGGTTTGTGCTCCAGCAGGGTTGCTGCAGATCCACAACTCTGAAAATCAAGCTTTGTGAGACTCCTCTCACAAAGGCGATGTGCAGCCGGATTTTAATAAACCATTCRGCATCMACCTCCATTGGAATTAGTGGAAATKAAATGTCATAAATCTGTCTATTACATCTCTCCAGCTGTGAAATGGGAACCATCCTTCCTGTCTGAAAGAAAACCTTCCCAAGATTCTGACGTGTTTTGACAGGGCACTAATAGGAAGTGTGCACGTATCCTAAACAGAAATATGAAGTTTCCTCAGCTGATGCTGTGCTGAATAAATATTGTCTTTAGGTTTTCCACAATATTCAGGTTTATGAGCYAAATGAAAGCCAGGCTTGGATGGTATTTTTAATGTGCTGAATAAATATTCATCAGGATATTCATCAGGATATGCATTTTTTAGGCTAAAGATCCAATATTATTTATAGTCTGTGCTTTCATGCGAAGAAGCCGGTTACATGAGAAATGAGGAGGAAAAGTGACACCCTGCTATGAGGTTRCTGGATATTTGCTAACAAGACCGTGATGAGGGTGAAACAATCCTGTGCTTAACTTGAATGGAGAGTGTGGGAGTTGAAAAACTGAGATTTATTTCAGTATCTTGYTGAACTTGGATGGGTAACTTTAGGCATTCAAATAGTTCGTGCAAGATACTTGGCAAACATCGGAGTGAGACATTCACAGAAACAGGTGAAAAACCCAAACAGACACATCTACTGAATTAAAATCCCAAGATCTTTCAATGTAGGTGGTTTTAACAAGGCAGAGGAACATCATTATTGGGATTTCTTTTTTTAATGCTCAAGACAGGCTTATGCAAAGCCAGTGTCTCTCCTTCCCTTGGGACAACTCAGGGACTGTTTTCAGAGTCCGTGCTACTGTATACATTCCATCATTACGTGCCTCTAAAAATGAAAAATAGGTCAAGAAATTGCAAGGTGAACGAGTTAATACATAAACCATTATCATATTCAAGTGCCATACAGCTGAATACCTTCCATTTAATTATGAGGCAGTAGAGTCAGCGCACTGTGCTGACATTAATCATTACAATACTGAAATTTTGTTACCATGGCGTGTTTTTTAAGAGGAAACTATTTTAAGATGTAAATTAACTTTGCCTTAGAATTTCCCTCCTCACACCCTCAGCAATCACTGTTTGTAGGCATTGTGTTGCCAGAGCAGCTCAGAGCTGTTATTAAATACTCTCATCAAAGCCACATCCATCCTTATTTTGGCCCCATGGCAGAGCCTTCCCGTTTCCCTGCTGTCTCTTTGCACTTTATAACAGATCTTTCACAAGTCAAGGAATGTTATGCAATGACAGCTGTGAACTTTAATATCCTTTACCTAACATGAAGAGACATAAACCAGGCATCAGCTCCCTCCCCACGGCCAGCCCAACTCTCAGGGCAGCAGGATGTGTCACTCAGCCCTGTTTGCTGTCCAGACCCCACACCCAGTGAGCTCCTTTGAAGAGGGAAGAGGTTTATGTGCACATGCAGGTGTTTATTAGAAATAACTCCTGCAACATTTACCTTTAAACACCTCAAATCCAACTGAATGTTCACCCCACCCTGCAGATCCATCTCCATCTCGCCCAGCTCTTGGGTTTGTGTCCTGAGATGTGATTTAGGCTCTCACAGCCGGACAGCAGCACTGAGATGATGGAGTGGGGTGGTTTCTGGAATCAAACCAGCTCCTGGGGAAAGGGAGCTGGGAATAAAGCCTTGGATCAGGCCCAGCATAGAGATGCTGAGGAAACACTTCTGGCTGGGCTGAAGGTCTGCTGAATAGATGTGGTCAGGGAGCAGACAAGAATAAAAAGGATTTTGGGGTGTGAGCAGCTGGAGCAGGTGATGTTATCTTTGAGGCAGGAACCTTGATTGTAAATCTGTAGTAAAGTCATCATCCCCACATGCACAGAGCTGAATTTTCCATTGAGGCACATTGTGTAAATTATCCTGATTTTGACCACAAAACAGACCCTGGAAGGCAGACTAGATTATTGTTATGGCTACGAAACAAATATTCAGTTATTGTAAAGGGCAACCATCTTGTGCTTCCTGAGCTGAAAAACTATTGTCAATAAGTTACAAATTCAGACTGGAGCCTGAGGGAGTCAGACACTCAAATGCCATTGAACTTCATAAACAGCTGAGTGCTTACATCCTTTAGGCTYCTAAATCCTTCCCTTAAATTACAAATCTGGTCTATAAACACTCAAATCTAATAGATTGGAAGAAAGGTTTGCAATAAAGTATAGATCCAGCCTAAATCCTTTGTTCATGAGATGCTGATCAATATACGTAACTCCAGTGTCAGCTCATCGCTTGTAAAATCTTTCGCCCTTGAACTGGTTTTACTTCTTAATTTCWCTTGTTTAATTTTTTGTTGCCAACCATCTGAATTCAAGCTCTCTGAAGGAAGAAAAATCATATTATTATTTCTATGTTCACTGGCTCTAAGCAAGGTCGGCAAACCTGTATCTTCTTGCTTACAGGCAAATCCCTCCCATAGAACAGTTGCAAAGTTTTCTGAGCTGTGATTTGAAGCACATTTTCAGCTTCTAAACTCCCGCTGGAGTAAAATTCAGAGCACAATGRTCTAGGATTCCTTTCTGGAATTTGTTTTGCTTTGAGTCAAACTTCAGCATTTCTGCTTTTTGATTGGAACCCCTCTGTCCTGTCCCAGCCASCAGAGAGGTCATTCCTGTCTCCTTTTGGCACGGAGATGCCATTTGGCTGTGGAAAAAAGGAGCTGCATGCAGCACTCTGTGCATTTGCACAACCTCTTTGGTAACAGTTTGTCAAGAAACCCTCTCACTGTTATTTCTGCATTGTTCTCTTTCTTGCTGAGAGAATGGTGCTGTTTCTAAGGATGCAAAATGATAGYTCTGTCTGGTGTGTTACAGAATATTAAACATGTTATTAAATCCAGCTAATTCTGACAGTGTTCTTCTAGCATTTGTCACTTAAGGGTTTGTTGAATCTCCACAAGCACATTTTCTGAGAAGCGACCATAAAGTTTCTCTTGGTAAAAAAATGTTGAGGTGTTTTTATAATCTCTTTTCCTTGCTTTAGTTTACTGAGATGATTATCAGAAATGTAAACAGGTCTTTGTTTGCTAAATATCAACACATTCAACCACTTCACTATTTTAATTTCTGATCTTAATCAAGGTTTGACCACAGCATATCTATGGAGCCTTTAGCAAAATACCAAGTGCCTTTTAGATTCCCTGAACCTCTATTTATTAAAACACTTTCACGACCATGCAGGCAGCAGACAGAAGAACCACTAGTCACCCAAATTTCCATACACCTGCATAGAAATGTCAGTGTATTTTCCATCTATTTTGAGAGATGTTTTGCATATTTTAGGTCAGAACTAAGACGCTGGCTCTGCATTGCTGCAGAGGGTTGTCTCTGTTGAGGTGGATCCCTGGAAAGGCAGAAATTTTGGCAGCTCCAGGGCTGTGGGTGCTCAGCAGGTGGCACTCRGTGTCTGGAGGAGCCAGAAGGCAGCCAATCTCCCCACCTGCAGAATGAACCGCTCAGAATATGTAATCACTAAGTGCGGATCAATTTAATTAGTGTCCTGTCAACGTGTGCGCTCACCCTTTTGATCTATATCCCTACACGCATCTCCGGCGTGTCTGTGTCGGGGTTTACAAACCGGGAGGTAAAAAAGAAGAATCAGAGTCAGGGGCTGGAGCCCTGGCTGTGCTGGGAGCAGGGGCACCGATCCTGTGAAACTCGTGAAACTCGAAATTACTGATGCGTTATTGCCCCAACACTGGGGTCACTCTCTGCTGTGTCTCCCCTGTGTCACGATCCGCTTGAGTTGAGCGGGGGTCGTGATAGATTCTTTTTGGAATCTCAGAGTGCAAAAGAAGACGAGAAGTCAAATATATATGCTTCAAATAATCAGGAACAATTTATTCAGGTATTTTGAGATAGAAGAGGGTGAGAGACAGAGAGAGAGAGAGAGAGAGAGAGAGAGAGAGAGAGAGAGAGAGAGAGAGAGAGAGAGAGAGAGAGAGGGTGTGGGTTATAGCTACCAGAAGAGTTAACGAGGTCTTCCAAGGTCCCACCATGGTCGTCAATCTGCTGGGAGAGATCTCCGTGGTGGTCTTTTCGGGGTGACTTTTTATATTCTTTTTCAAAGCGAGTGGCTGCAGGCCAGGAGGGGGGTTGCAAGTCATGAGTCGACCACGTAGAATTGGCTCGGACTACCCCAAAGCAGGTGTGCAATAAGGTGGGCATGGTGACCGGATGCAGATTCTTGGGGCATGAAAAGAATAGGGGGTGTTCTTCAAACAGAAGCCAGTGATGCATGGGGAGGSCTCGCTGCCCCAGAAACTGAACGGCTCAGACCCCACTTAGTCCCCCTCCCTTTTTCTTCCCCTCAGGTTTTTGGGGTGTATAGTTCGATCATCGTGAGACAGTCACGGATCTTTGGTACAGTCTCTTACACCCTGCCAGACAGACTTGCAATAAATGCAGACAATACGAGAATATGAAAGGAGAAAAGCCCTTTGTTTCGCCTAAAGTGGGTGCTGATAAGCAATCACAATTAACAACACGCTGTTGGAAACCTGTTGTACAGACAACATTCAGCAGTGCGTAAGACACTTCCCAGTCCCAACCACTTCAGATTTCAGATACAAATGCCCCTGTATCTTAGCAATCGTTGCCTGACAACTCCTAGAATTGTTGGAAAAACATATCAGAGTCCAGAAACAAACTCTGGTTGCTCTCACTTAGCTTGACTTTCCGGGAACCTCATGGAAAAAATAAATTGTATTTTGTTTGATAGATTWACTGATAAGGCTGCCATGAAACGGGGTGCACACAGTTGTTTTGTTCAAAGGCATGAGAAAAACTGATTTTATAAATGTTGCATGCAAGGTTGGTCACAATGACAGTGGTACTGATATTGAAAAGGTAATATCAACAGAAATAAAGATTAAATCTCTAGGTATAGTTTGATTTAAGAGCAATRCATATGAAGATATTGTGATTTTTTTTTTCTCAGAATGTCTTAATGAAAATAGGGATTTCAAAAGGATTCAATTTCTCCCTGTATTGAAATTAGCAGGAGCTGAATCTCCCAAGCTGTAGCTGTGTTGCAGAATTCCTCCACTGGACCTGCAGCATCCTTTCCTTGTCAGTGATGAGAATGCTTCTCATGCACTGGAAATACCAATAACAGAGCAACAAACACCCTTTAAAATTCAAACTAAACCAGGGAAATATCACTTGCAATATTACTTTTCCACAGAAATTATTTTAATTCAATTTTACAYCAAGGAGAAAATGACTGGTACAAACAAATGAGTGCTCAGGCAGTGATTTGCCCACAGGCCAGTGGGGAAGCCCTCGTGTTTTTGACTACTCACAGGAAACCTGCGACAGCTGAAGAAGGGACATGGATTGTTGGAGCTGTCTCCTCTCCCTCCTCCTCTCATTATTKATGGCACAGGGTTTGAAATTGAAAAGTGGACCAGAGGAAGGAGCTGGAACTTGGCTGTCTCACAGCACCTGTGTTCTTCACAGGCATTTGGGAGCATCATTTTGTGACAAAAAAAAAACAAACCACAGAAAGAGCCCCAAACCAAAACAGCTGCATTATTAGATGGGGAAACAAATCCCATTTGGAAAATATACAAGTTCTGATGTTTTATACAAACCTGATTATACTGTCTGACATTATTGATGTTGACAGCAATTGTAAAGTGAATTTGGAGAGATTAAGTGTATAGGGGTATTGTCTGTAATTTTTAATAATCCCCTTCTCTTAGATCCTGAAGAAAAGGAACATTATTGTGGATATATTAATGGAATCTGCCTGTCAAAATAATGAAATTGAAAAAGCTTTTATTGGGTATGTATATCATAGAAATGTTAGCATTATATATGTCCCTTGTGCCAAATGTATTACCACAGCAATAAGAGGAGAAGCATCAACAGGAATACAGTATATAATGATGCTTAAAAATCCCTCACATATTGACATTGCTCTAAATCCAACCAGGTCTAGGAGCTGCATTCCTCCAAATAATTTGCAACRCTTTCTATTAGCATTTCATATTTATTATTTTCTTCATTTCAAGTATTATTGTAATAGGGAACTACTAAGAGGTCTGGAATGCAAATCCAAAGCTTTTCATGTCAGGTGCAGCATTACAGAACCCATTTCCTCTCCTTAGCAAACCTGATCATGTGGGGAGTTATRTACCCTATAAATATATATATCTTATAAATAGATATATCCTATAAATATACATATACATCCTACCCCTTTTCATCATGAGGTTGAAGTTTTCCATGAATGAATTGTAAACCAGATACAGGACCAATACCAGATGAAATCCAACTGAATAATTGCTAAATACTGTAGTCAGAAAAAATATGTAGCATGCATCATAATGCAGAAGGTTTGTGGGAGCTATAGTGGACTACGTATATCTATGTATATACACATAAATATATAATGACTGCCACCATAAACTCTGTGGCAGTAGGAAAGGCCATGCTATTTCAAAAAAATAAAATGAATACAATCTTGGTAAAATACAGGCAGTGATTATTTGTTTGCTTCATATGAAGTGATTATCTCTGGTTCTGGAATTTATGCTTTGGGAAAGCTGTTGAGAAAATGAAGTCAGAGGAGAGGGACTAAAATGGCAGCAGATGTGAACAAAACACCTGGACTGCTTTGCTGAAGCAAAGAGAARACTGAGGGAGAGATGAGGACAAAATGATATTTCAAATATGTTACCACCAAATTGTTCTCCCTGTGTGTAGAGACCGGGACAAGAAATGTATCATTTCACCTTTATGAAAGGAAAATGAAAAGAGTCAGTTTTCTAATGTTGGTAAGGGAACAGATTGCCTAAGGATACAGTGGAATCATCACTGAATAATTTAAACACGTGTGAGAAGAATGGTAAAAATATCCCTGATAATCAGAAGAGGAGAATGGACTGGATGAAGGTRCCCACACTGTCAGCCACCTGTGATCTGCAAGGCCACTGCAAATGGCTTCAAGGAAATGTGGAATCCCAGAGTGAGGAGCACTTTTTGATGTCCTTTAATGTAGTTTTTTTTCATGGGTTGTAGACTGGTATCATTTTATATACTGGAACACAGCCTCACATTTAAAACACTGTACTATAACAGGTTTAAATAAATGTTAGGAATCATAAAYATTTTTTTAGGACATAAAGCTGGCAATGGGGATTATTTTTTTTTAACTTTTGGAATGTCTTTTTGAAGCAATGACTCAACTATTTTGTGGGTTTTAGTATGCACACACATAAACTGGATCATATATCTGCAGGAGATTTGCATTCTTGAAGATGAAGGATTTSGTGTCAGTGTTAAACAGCGTGTGATGTACAACACCAGCACCCCATCTCCAGAATTTATGTTCTAGTTACTGAGTCTATGATCAGGAAATCCTAAACAACATAGGAAGAAATGAATGTGTCAGTCCTTAATATCRGGTTAGAGAGTCAAAGTCAGTCTTGGTGTGGTAGGAGACACTTTTTTCCCATCCAGCACTTCTGAGGAAATGAAATCAAAAGTTGGTGCTGCAGCTGTAAATTGGCAAGTTAAAAGTGCTGTGGAGCTGCAGCAGCAGGAACAGGGAGGGAACATCTCCTTTGTGGCAGAGGCTGCTTGGGAGGAGAACCTGTGTGAAGCACTCAGCAGTGTCTGCAGGTGGGGTTCTTCAGAGATGCTTTTGCTTTCCTTCCCTCCCCAGARTGATGAATTCCTGCCTCTCCAATGCAGCCCGGCTGTTTCTCCTCCTTTGGAATGGCAGAGATGGAGGCCTGCAGTGTCTGTGGGCTGGACCAGCAGCAGCTCCTCCCGGGCTGTAGTGCTGAGCCTGGGGAAGGCTGTGCAGCGGGAATGTTCTGTATCCTTGCTCTGCTTTCCGAGCAGGAGAAGATGCACAGGGAAGTCCCAAAGCTTTCCCTTCAATTAGAGAACATCCCTGCCGCTGGCAGTGGGAATGAGCTGCAGCTGGCACCAAAGAGGGGCACTCAGATGTCATTTTGCCGCTCGCGTACACGTGTCGTGATTTGTTCTCACATGTGTGAATATTTCAGAAATGCCTAAAACACTTGAAAGAGCTCGTCTGCCTCGGCCTCACTTCAGCTGCTGGCAACCATTAGGCAGTTTGTCTTGTCTTTGTTGAACTGGCATTGCTGGGAGCAACACCACTGGCAGGGCAGTGAGTGACAGCAGATGCTGCAGGAGAGGCACTAATTGGGGGAAGCAGGAGCACAAACCACAGCTCAGCGGGGAAGGGAGGGACTGGGGAAAGGCCCTGGGCTCCTGTGATGGGGAAAGGCAAGGCACCAGGGCTGAACAAGAGAGAGAACGTGTGACCATGAGCAGCAGCACAAGGTCGTGCTATCAAGGCAGCTTTTTGCCACAGAGGGAAATGATGTGACTGATCTTTCTGGATTAAAAGATGAGAATTACTCTGGTGCCTACAAGCATGAGAAACGCATTTGCATGCCCTGCCATCTGGAACATTACCTCCCTTTCCATCCTGGGTGCTGTCACATTGTTCATGCCATGGCTCAGTTCTTACCAGAAAAACTTCTGATGGACCACTTATTTCTTTCTTTAYCCCAGCATGGGCTACATTCTGCCTTCCCCTTGGGAAGACATCACCCAGATCTCTCTGGCAATGGCAGCAGCTCTTACAGGCAGCCCATAAGGTCCCTCTTCAATTAAAAAATGGACTCTTTATTGCCATGACAAACACAAAGGTACAGAGACAAATAAAATGATAACATCACCAGGAATGAGGCTTTAAGAGCCTCAATAACAACTTCATTTTAAACACAAACCTCAATGCTGAGCTTAATCCTTGTTTTTATGGAAACCCTTCATTATGGAAACATGAGCAGGAAGGTTGCTATTGCTGTGGGAAGACAGACATGCATGACACAGGAGAAACAGTGTCATTCCCYGGGCTCGCAACCTGATTTTCCTTCTGTGTGGACAAACTTCCACAATATCACCATAATTTCTTTATTCACTTCAGATGGTAAATGTTTTTCAGCAGATATTGCATCTTTGTATTTTCTAACAAGGTAGCAGGACAGATGGCACACCTAAAGTGTACCATGAGACATATGCTTTTGTGTGAGTACTTGAAGGTTTGCAGTATGCAGGAATGTGTATTTATTTTTGTTAGTAAAGCCTGTACATCTATATTGGTCAGCTGACCATCTGGTTTGGCAATCATGTTAATTCATGAGACAAAATTTCTAAATTCCAAACGTCTACCTGGTTTTTGAAGGCTCAAAGTTAGCTCTGTTACTCAGCTACAGGAGGCTGATGAGGTGTTCGAGATCTCGTGTCAGAATTCAGAGCCATGTGATAAGACTTGAAGAATGGAAGATTTCTGTAAACAATTGGTGTATAGACAAAAATGGAAGATATTTAACCTTGCCAGTCAGTTTTCAAATACCTCATGGCAGATGAAAAACATTGAAGGACAGAATGCAATTGTGGCTGTGGAATAGATTGGAAGAGGGGAAAAAACTAGACAAAACAAACCCACAACATGCTTTTGGTTGGGGAAAAGATCAAAGGTACAGCAGAGCAATTGCTTTTGGAAATCTCTCCAGGAGCAGGATTTCATGCAGACACCTGCTGGTGCCGTCTGCTGCTCCCTGTGTTTGTGTGGTCTGTGCCAAGGACACTTTTGGGGAGCGTCTACAAAAATGTGCAAGTTGCTGATAGAACATTGCAGGAAGCGGTAAGTTTTGTTTTTTTAATTTACACCAACCTGTTTTGGTATGGATCACATTTCCCTCTGCTCTCACAGCTCATGGGAGCCTGAGCATTGGCAGACCCTTGGAGCTCTGCTGCAGGAGAAGCAATCACTGACTATGGGGGTTTCTTCACAGTTTCTTCTATTTTCCATATGCTTCGTTTATCCTCTATTGAAATAGTTTTTAACTGAAATGGTCAGTAAGAAATAGAGTGTCTCTTACACTTTGGGGGTTTATAACCCCTCCTTCCTGCTGCTGGACCCTCTCACTGTGCCCACCTTCCCAGTCTCGTACTCCCATTTCTCTTGCCCATTTTGAGCTCCCTACCAGAGCAGCTGCCTCTGCACAAGTCAGATTGATGCTCGTGATTACATGGACTGTTAACTCGGGTTTAAGAAAATTATTTACCTGCCAGCACTCCCAGACACCTTCACAAACCACTTGCTGATGACACTTGTGTTCACCTTGGAAAGGACACGGAGTGAAGAGCGTGGTGTGACATCCTTAATGGATTGCCTGGAATTTGCCGCAGCGCTCGTAGCGTCTGACTCATGTCATGTCTGAGAAATACAACTCCTCTAAGACACCCAGAAGATTTACTGAGGAAATAATGTCTATATGTCTGTATTATTAAAGACATTACGTATCTCTATTTTATAGCGCTTCTCTTCATTCCGTGTACAAAACACATTTTAAAAAGGTAGAAAAATATCTACTCAGTAGTACAAAACCACTTATGACTCCATTTTTCCACACTTTGTACATTAGTTTTAAAAGGAAAATTTTGGCAATGATGGGAAACTTTATGTTATTATTATATAATGATCTATCASTGCACACTTGCATAAGTGGACAAAAACTTTCAGAAAATTCAGCAAAGATCATAGCTGAACACAGAAGTTATCCGTTTTCACTAGAGAAAGTGTTCAGAAGGCTCCAAATGGTTGAATTTTTCTCAAGCAAGACACCATCCACTGCCTGGCATCGGTGGTGTTTCTTGACTGGGACCACTGATTTGATTCCTCCCCTTCTGCCAAGTTTTTGAGGATTTCTGTTGATTTCATAACTATTGTTTATCCCAATACTCCATGAGGAAGCAAAAACGAAGTTTTTATTTAAATAATGAACTTCAGCTTCTCCTTTTTTTGACCATATGGACCAGATTGTGAAAACGGGAAGACCAGAAATTTCTGGTGAAAACTGATGTACTTGATTCGTGTGCATTTGATTTCCTTGACATTATAAAAACCCACAGAAGTAAAATGATGGATCTCAGTCT
>NW_026623573.1:725564-778359 GCF_030028575.1 Malurus melanocephalus
GAGAACAGTTTCTACAAAGCTGGAGTCAAACTTTCTAAAAAGGTGGAATTGATGCTTTTCAAATGCACTCCATTTTTATCAGTGTTTTATTTTGATCTTATAAGGTACAGCTCTATTTATGGAAACTCACTGATATTCTAAAAATGGGATGTGTTCCTGCGCTATCTCAGATTAAATGTGCCATGTTGGAAGATAAATGTCTAGGATCTCTCTAAGAGAAAACAAACAAACAATTGTTTTGCCTTTTGAGAACAACGTTTCTTTGTCACAAAGAGATTGAACTCTGTGGATCTTTTTAATCCCCATGAAGAATTTTGTGAATATTTGCAAGATGTCAAAAATAATTAGACAAAAGCAGTTTCCCCATCTCTGGTATAAATAGTACATACATTGTAGAGATCAAAGGACTTCAGTTTCTCTCTTGTAAATCTAAAAAAGAAGGTTTCTTTGAAGAAAAAATAGGAAACAATGGTAAAGAAGAAAAGAATGCAACACATTCATCTATTAGAGTAACTGCTGCTATTAAAACTGTGTCAGAAATAGGTCTGGATTAAAGGCAGCTGATCTCAAACATGATGAAGAGCTGAGCTCCTGCAGTGCTGCTGTGTGCACTGAGAGTCACTGATTCTTAGCAAATATTCAGAATCACTCATGATTTGTCCACTGATTCATTTGTTCAGGGTTAATATCACACAGTATTTTTTTAAGTTATGCTTACCACTCTGAACTATTTYGAAATAAACAGAAATTATTTAAATTACACTTATTTAAAAAAAAAGTCTGGGATGGTAACAACTAGTGTCTAGCCTAAATGAAACAGGAAAAGGGGAAACTGTGTGTTCCTTCCAACTGACTCTGTACCCCTGACTGATAAAGAAATGCACATTTTGTGCRGAATAACGAAAGAAACTCAAACAATGACCACAGAAAATCAAAATGAGATGGAAATTTAACACATGCTGTTCGGGCTACTTGTATGCATCACGTTTAGAGCACAAGTCAAGGGAAAAGAAAACCCACATTTCTTTCTGCCTCTGATCCATGTTCATATTTGTGGGAATCAAATGGAAGTAGACCTCTGCTTAAAGTTAAGCCAGGTACAAACCCAAATGTTTGCAGGAACTAGTTCTTGGGCTTGACAGAATAAGCAGCTCTTCTACAGTACATTCAAGTTCTCAGCCAGGCAACTCTCGGGTAACAATGTTCATTATCAGAAATATCTTATTATAAAATACTGAACTGCAGTGCTTTTCTGGCAGCTCTGCCATTGTCACTTCCATACTCATGGTCACATTGGACATTTTCTGTCTCCCACGTAAAGAAAAYCTGTCCCTGCTTTTAATGGAACATAATCTCTCATGTTCTGAGTACTCTGACGATGTAAAGTGTAATTTAATTGCTAAGTATTGCTACAAAATAGAGAAGCTTCCAGCGCCTACAGCACAAAATGCTAATTCAGACACCACCCATTTCAGCAACGTTAATCACACACACATCTCTCAACTCATTCTCAGTACAAGGGTGGAGATATATCCAATCTGTCAAGATGGTAATTTATTACTGCATCTGCTCTGCTTATTTGCTGTTAACTCACCCATCAGAGCCACCTTATCAGGACAGCAGAATCGAAATATCCRCTACTTCCCTTTTTATTATCAATAGCAAGTGAAGGACCCATCACAAGGTGGAGATATTTGAGTAGCATGAGTCTATGCTTCTGCTCGAAAATACAAGAAAAGATAAGAGAAGTGGAGGGCRGAAGAGCAACAGCAAATAAAAATTGCATAGATCTCTAAAGTCTTATTAAAAGACAAGACAGAGGCTCCATTTAACAGGAGATGTAACAGAGGCATAAAATAATCAGGCAGTGGAGCCACCTGACAAAGCACCAGTACCTCAAGGTTCTAACCCATCCTCTCCTCTCAAATTTTCACTTCCCCAAAACCTTCAAATCACTTTGCTCATTGTGTTTGCTGCACAGTTGGGACAGGAGGCTGCATTTTAACTCCAGCTAGAAAATACCCGGTTCATGAGGAAGAGAACAATCACACAAGTTATGTTCTGCATGTAAGTCAAAGAAATGTCGATTTAATGATGTAACAACATCTTTAGAACACAACGGGATTAAACAAAAGGGTCATGCTTGGCAACTGCACACAAGGGCTTAGCAATATTTACAAACAGTTATAGTACATTCTCACCAGGTGCACGTGTGCTCATTTCAAGTCTATTTATCCACACCAGGTTATGCCTCCTGCTGCTCTGCTGAATATGAGTTTGGCTCAGGCATGGCTGGGAAGGAGAACAATAACAGCAATAATCACAACTCTCACTATTGCCTTTARCTCTGGATCTTGATTTRTCTCYAYTTGRTGACTTTTGAAGCCATGTGGACATYGATTTCCTATCCTGGCATGGTATTAAAGCTGTAATCATTGGGGTTTCCTCACCTCCATTTTCCTCTTGTTTTGGCTATCACTTCCCTCCTTCTCTACCATTTCAGTGAAATGCCCTTTCCAACCACCTGTAGCCTGACCAGATATCGAAAAAATCACTAGAGATTTAGCAACTGCTTTTTGAAGTAACTTTAAATTAATATCAGCTTGACTTTTTTTTCCCTTTCCTTTGCTTCACTGATTTTAATCACTTGTCACCAAGTTGTATATGTGTCACTGTTGTTCCTGAACAGCTGAACTCCCTGTTTCAAGCAAACTGTTTGCAGSTACTTGTTTGAGAATTTGGGGCAGCCACATAACCTGATCTGCTCTGAGTGGTGTTGATGCACAGTTTCATGCCCCAGGAGCACAAAAGATAAGAAACAACAACTGCTTGGGAGAGATGCAKCTGCACCACGAGGAAAACTTGTTATTCATATGGATCAGTCTCAAGTGACTTCCCTGTCTGAATGAGTTTGCTGTCGCTGGGTTTTTCCACAGCAGCCCTGGAGTTTGTCTGCAGTGCTAAGTGAACTGAAGTGATAACAGCTCCAGCTCCTGATTTGGTTCCCAGCTAACACAGCCGGCCTAAGCCTGAGTGTTTTCGACTTGCATTGATTGACCYAAGGTGGGTTTATGAACCAGAGGCTCATTAAGCACAACTTGCCAGCTCTCACACGAGCACAGAGCAGAGCAGACCTGGCTGGGCTCATTCCAATGCTGAGCTGCTTCCCAGGACCTTTGCACAAAGTCAGAAGCTGAARGAAGACCTCACCTGTCCCTAACACATGGGAATAGAAATGTAATCTCCAAGCTTTATACCCCAGATCACATAATATTTTATCATACATTACACAGAAAGCGTTTTATAAATTCAAAGGTAACCCTTTYTAAAAGTGGCTTCAAAATTTTAATCTCTTTCCGCAGCAACGCAGAGCACTCAGGGGGTTTATTTGTAGCAATTAAAAAATATATAGTCCAGAAAGTGCTTCTCAAGAGGCACAACAACTTCCCAAATACAGTATTTCTCGAGCAGGATGACATGAGAAATAACATGATGAATGGCTTTAGTAGAACAAACATGGGACAGCACCAACATGCACTGGAARTGGATATTGGATTCTTGGCCCCTGGCAGCAAGACAATGATACCTGTGGAGCAAAGGGCATAAATCTTTCAGGTAGCACCTGCCAAAGGCTCTTTGTCCTCTGTGCTGACCACCTCCCTGGGGGAGTGCAGCCTCTTTCTCAGCACAWGTTCTCAAGATACTTTTCCTCCACCATCCATTAACTTGTATCTTTTTCTCTTTTCCCTTTTGAACTGGTTGTTTTATATCAACTCCCCCCCATACCATTAGTAACCCACTTTTTGAAAATTATTATGGCTGTAACCAAGCTGGGAATTGAGCTAGAAACATTCTTCTGTACTCTTTTTCACTGATGTCCTGTTTCTGGAGCTTATCCTGCCCTGTGAGCTTCTGACAGTCCCGAATCCTGTGCTTTTCCCTGACATTACAGAGAATTTCCAGCCAAAACTTGTAAATCCTAGCTGGGTGAAGGAAGATGGTGCTTTGTTAAAGTAGCAGTTTCTAAATTATGTTTCCATAGTGACATTACTGGTGTTCTCTATTAAACCTTTCAAAGGTGTCCTTTGGCTACTTGGGTAAGCAAAGAGAGAGCTGGGAGTGTGTCATGGTCACAATCTGTTCAGACCAGGCAGATTCAGCTCTGCTGAATACATCAATGATATAATTGGAGAGCTTTCATCAGACTCCTAAAGAGGTGGCTGTGTAAATGTTATGCAACGTCAAACTAATCACAGAGTCGCGGATGAACTCACACCAGGGTGTCTGATCCTCCAGGGCACACTGCCCTTCCAGTATGATTTCATCTCYTAGAAAGGATCTCTGGTGTGAAAACAAGCTCCCTGGATTCCTTCCAGTCCTCCCCTGCATATCACACTTGCTGTAGAACAACTGTAATTTAGCCAAGTCYTTATAGACTTCAAATGTCTTCAGAAACCATCTTGATTTTGGCAATGAAGGGAAAAACCTGAAATTACTTAACCAGYTACTGATTGCAGCCTTTGGAGCTGGCTTTAGCTCTCACTCTTTATTCAGTCGATATCTTAGCTGAGGAAACACAAAATAGAATTGTCTGTGCTTTGTTGGAATTGCCAGCACAGGACTTGTCTGTGTGCAATGATTTCTCCAGTGTGTGATTAACTTGGAACAACTTCTGAGTTCACCTGTCACCGTGGCACACTGGAACTGTGTGTCAGGGCAAAGGAGAGGGTGCAGAACCCATCAGCAGGAGAGCAGGAATAAAGTTTGTACTGTAATTAATACAGATCATTTAATTGTTAGGGCTTATCACTGAAATTTCTAAAGATAGGGATGGTAATGACACAAATAATTAAACTGTGCTATCTGMAATATCTTCTACCAGCAAATATCATCTACTGTAGAATTAATTATTTAAATAAACCTCACATGAACCTYRGTGAAAGCAGGGAAATGTGTTCAAGACCTGCAGCTCTTCAGGGAACAGAGCTCTTTGTCCATTTCCAGCACAGAGCATGGGGAGATATTTTAAATAACCAAAYGTCTTCAAAGGCATAATCAAATTCCTACCACAGTTTATATAAGCAATGTCCTCTGAATATCTAATGTTAGGTAAACTCTCACCAGCTATTAACACATTTGAAGGTGCTATCACAAAAAATAGCCAGCTTCTTAATTTGACCATTTTAGAGTAACATTTAGTGATATCTCTACCTGCTGTCCTCCCATGAATAGTTACCATATGCTGGAGTTAATAGAAACATTGCATCATCCTTTATGAGTGCACCAACTCATCTGCAATTAAGTTAAGATTGTCTAATAAAGTTCCATGACATTTTAGCCTGCATTTTATTTCCCTGTAAAAGACTCCTCTGAATGTTATTGCCATAAGAATTCTTGTAAWGAGGCAAGATAAACCATTTCACTTGAGGCTGGACAGATGAACATGTCAGCAGAAAACATTGCAGGTGATAGATGAATATACAGTGAGATGAGGAACTCTCTGAATGAGCTTCAGCCAAATCTGCACGATCCAAGCAGCTCCAGAATTGTTTCACAATAAAGGAGAGGATTCCATGGAGTTGGCACCTTCAGCTTTGTGCTGCTCCTTGTCTCTGTAGAAGTGCTTACTCATTTGAGACAGAAAGACAATGAACAACAAAGAATTTGCTGAAGAAAGACTCAGATCATCCTGGCAATTTAATAATTGTTCTTTCCACACCTTTGGTTGCAAGAAATGGCTGACTAAGGYAATTAGAGCTTGAGCTGAATTCCTATAAACTCTCAAGTTTTTTGTTGCCCACAATGTAATTTCTTGGAAAGTCGCACCAGAACCTACCAGATCCAACCCACCTTGAACTGAAGGTCTACTGAAGACTAGAATTGTTTTGGCCCCTGTCCAGCTCAATAAAAAATATTGTGTTTTCTTTCTCCAAACAGAGCATTTTTAATGGGAAGGGATAAATTCAGTGTTCCAGTCAATCCTTGGCCTTGTTGAAAGCATTCCCAAAATTGCTAATTAATGCTTGTGCAAACAAAATTGTATTTCTGGGTATGGATATCTAACGTGGCAAGGCTCCAAATTTCCCTGAGGATATTTAGACTCTGAAAGAAGAGAGTGCTCTAACAGATCATTCCTCAGCCCTCTTCACTTTCCAATTAAAAAATCCTCCCTCTTTGCTGTAAAATTTACATTACTCTACCTTTTCCTGAATGTCATGCATTATTTATTTAATTTAAAGCCCTTGTCTTCAAAAAGAAAAGGATAAGAGATGAGGCAACTGGAGTTCTGGAAAGGTTGATAGACAAGGATGGATTGCAGCCAAAACCTAATTGAAGAAAAAGTGTCAATTCTCCATTTCAAACTGAAAGCAACTTTCCAGCTGAGGATTCATCTTCAAACACAAGCCTGGCTCTTTAATGAAAAAGAGAGCAAAATACACTTTAAAGAACTGTCCTGAGAGACTTTCAAACACTTTGAATTTGTCACACCAGCCTAGGTTAACAAATGTTATGGATGAACCTTTTGTCACAAGACAGAACACGTGCAAAATCCTCCATGATTYGGGGTTTTTGACAATCTCTCTGAGACTGTTTATGAAGCAGTTTYATACATAAAATATCCTCCTGGCCCTCACCCAGTGGCATTTTTAGTTTTACCCCAGACACCAATGTGTAGCTTGGAGGGAGGGAATAAAAAAGGACAACTCGTTACAAACACTGTAGGAGCAGCTTTGCGGTGGTTTGTTCATTTAGATCCCAGTTAAAGTGAAAAGAAATGGAACATCTTGATGGAATTGTGCAAGAAAAAAAAACCAAAAGTAGATATGTCACCTTTCTTGTCTAAATGCATGGAAATACCGTTCAATGGAAGAGAGTAAAACAATTCCAAACTTTAAAAGGACTGTTCATAGGTTGCTTATAACAAATATTTAGTAYATTCAAATATTTTGAAAGACAGCGTGGAAAAATTTACAGATTTATTAATGCCTTTATTAGAAACGCATTCTCCTGGAGATGATGAGGATCAATATCCACCTCCCAAAATCCCAGGACACAGCACTGGACACTCCCTTTCCATTTTAAGCCCCACATGTTACAATGCTGGAAGTTACCACAGTCTCATAAACCACGTGAAGGTGGCTGCATTCTGCATTTCTTGGTGTAAAAGCCTGGAAAGCACATTTGGATCACCCAGAATGAAAGGCTTCCTCTAAATGTGATTATAAATGGATGCTGCTGAATTTGAATAAAATTTACAGTGAGCAACAACAGACTTTACATCTCTTTCACACATGCAAAGAAAACTGAGCATAATGGAATGTTCTAAGGGGGATAATCAGTGTCAAACAGCACCATAAGAAATGGAAAGCTCCATATTACWGTAAGCAGCCCTGGAGAAGTTGGTAGGAAATGTTTTATATGCACATTTTCCTTATTGTACTTCAAGCACACAAAAAAAAGTAAATTTTGTTGCAGCAGTACACTTAGTGTGGTAGTTGTTTTACTACTCTAATGATTTTATCTTCTCATTTCTYCATAGATAAGCAGCAGTAAAGAAAAATTGTTCAATAAAACATTACTTTTTAATTTTTTGCATATTGCTCCTACTCTAGGTTACATTCTCGGTGTTCCTAAATAAAAACCTTATTTAATGATCTCTGTTATTGGTTGTTATGTGAGGAAACAGAGCTGAGAATTTGAGAATGAAGAGTCTTCCAGATGGAGCTTACACATTAACATTTAATATTTATGACATGGAAAGGCCACCATGCAAAACTTTATACCAGCTGAACAAAAAATAAATTTAGAAATTAGGACTGGCTGATGCTCAATTCCTGCTGTGGATGTTTCAGTCTGGAAAGTGAAAAGCAAAATTTGGGTTTCGAGGAAACTGCAAGAGATTCCCACTTGGGGTAAAAATCTTGGTGAAAATTCCATTTAACAATCTGTGCTGTGCTGGGGTAGGAGTTTTCAGTGAGCTGCTGTGTGAGTGTAGAAAAACCACCCATGTCCAAGGAGTGTGAGCCTAAACAGGCTGGGTTTGCCTTTGTCTCTCCCKTCCCTCCACTGTCTCTTGATATTTGCTTTTCTTTGGCAGCCACGTGAGTGTTGCAACATTTACATTGGGGAAAAAAAAGAATGGTAGCTTAAAAATTTAGACTCTGGTCTAAATGTTCAGCTTCTATTTCCATTCTCATTCATGTCTTTCCTTCCAGTTTATTTATTTTTCTATGTTACATTTAATTCTAGTTTTGCTCAAATGAAATCTTGTAAGAGAAGAAAAAGTGATGATTTTACACTTCCAAAACTTCCAAAAAGTCCTTTCTTTTGTGTACGAGGTTTGGAATAAGCCCACAAAGCACAAAAATTTATGTCAGTCTCACTTAAACGCTGTGGTTTTCCCCATTTTCTTGTTTCTCTACACAAAAGTGAAYAGCAAGTCATTCCCAGCTGTCAGTTTTGTGGCTTGGATCAAACCAGGCCAGCYTGATAATCTGCCTTTCTCTGTTTKCTGCCTCAGAAATGTGCATTTTCCYRTGTAATGTTCCCTCAAACCCGGTATTAAAGAGGAAGGACAGAGATGTTTTGCCTTTCAGCTMGTTTCACAACTCCTCAAACAAGAAGGTAGAGTTTTCCCTACAGAGTAATTTTTTCAGAAGAGCAACACTTTGAAGGATGAAGAGGTTTTCTCTCTACTGGGGACAGAAGAGCCTTGGGGTAGAAACTGCCACGTGTGTCTGATSAATCAGAGCCCCAAAGCTGAGCCACTTCAACCTTCCTCGGTGACCTCCCTGTCCCTGCTTCATTCCAGTACCATCAAAACGAGGATATGGCCATGTGGACAGGCAATCCTCTGCTAGATGTGGTTTTGGTTTTTGCCATTTTCATCATCTACACCAAAGGCCGAACGTTTCTGGTTAAAAGAAAAATTTATACAGAGCAATTTTTATCACAAAGCAATCACWGTAAATGGAAAGATCTCATTAATGCCATCATTTCTGCTATTTAGACACCCCTAGGAACCAGCYTGTCATTGCAATGGGCTACCTGGAGTGCTCAATAGAGGAGTTTGCAGGAATCAATCACATCCAGACCTGCTTGATACTCTTGTCATAGTTTGCACCTGCGATAATGAACTGAGTAAATCTATTCAGAATTGGCTTCGAAATTATACAGCAAATTAATCAATAATTTGAATGCAATCCTCTTTTCCACACCAAAGTGTCATTGACATTTTCAGGTTACAATAAGTGCCTACAGCTCTGAGAACACAAAAACCATCACTTCTGGCAACGACAGCGCTTCAGTGGTTGGGATCAGCTCAGGTCCAGGATCAATACAGCAGCAGCATTAGTGAGTTAATATTGATAAAAAACTGCTACGATGTCCAAATGTAAAGCAGCCTCTTTTGAAGGTAATTCATGCTTTTCAAAAGATAAAAATAATAGCAAAGTTCAGAAGATAACAGTGAAACTTTAAGCTGCTCCTCGGTGCAGCTCAGTGGAAGCTTGTTTGAAGTCTCACAGGTAACCTGCTCCCATTTTCTGCCTACACTCACATTTCTCATCATTCCAGCCAAGAGGGTTCTTGACACTGTACTTATCCCCTTCTTGTCCAACTACCAGTGTCCTGCCCTGTGCTCAGCTCTGGAGGCAAACTAGAAACTAAAGTACAGAAAATCTGGGCCCAAGCAGTCCTGAACATTCATGAGAGGAAATAAAACTTTTTTTCTTCAGTACTCCGTGTTAACAACAAAAAAAGAGTTTTATTTAGGCTCAATTCAAGCAGAATTTATTTTTCCCCGAGTTTGCCAGCTGAACCAAAAAAAAAAAAAATCAATTATTCAGAGAGCCCTAGGAGCCTTACTGAAGCCACCAGGGACCAGCGCTCCGCTAACGATTTTTTTTTGTGAGTTATTTTGGTTTAATAGCAAAAAAAGCTGCATCTGAGTTGAGCCAAGAGCCTTTTGTAATGTTTGTGTGTCAGCATTACACGGCCTTTATTTTCCCTTCTCTAAAGTCGGATTGTTTGAAGCCTAATACTGTGATCATTTATTTACACACAGCCCAGGAGGAAGCGCTTGGGCTCGGTTTAATATTCAGCGCAGATTTCTGCAGCGATTGTCCGTGGGTTGCAGCTTCCACATYAGACACATTCTCTGAACTGGTGGTGCACAAAAGGATGTTGTTTTCACCATGACATTATCGTTTTGTAATGGACTAATTTTCATCTTAATCTACTCGTGGATGATCTGTTGGTGGTGAGTAAAACTGTCAAACCCTTCTGGGCTTTTCCAGAGTTATCACAAGAGCACTTTACACGCACCAGGCCACTGTTTTTRTGCAAAGCATGGGAGCAGGAGAAAGAATACTAGAAGAAGATTAATTCATATATACTTTCCAATGGGAAAAAATGGTCTTTTTAAGAAACAGAATCATTTGAAAATAAGAAGCTGTAATGAAACACTCATTAAAGATATATGACCCATATTTTATCCAGTATATGCTGAAACCAATGTACGGTGTACAATTTTTTTTTTTTCTCTCCTCAGCCTTTTGAAACACAACTTCAGCATGTTTTCTTTCAAAATATTCCTTTTGAATTTCTCCCTCCATGAGTGTGCAGGCATTCTTGGAGAGGCCAGTGTGTTTCGAGACACCTCAGTCAAAAATTACAGAATATCTTCCTCTACAGCAGGGACTGTGTGAAAGCAGCTGKGATAATTAAATTTATAAAGTAAATCTACACCAGTTTCATGCACTGATCTGCTCCTTTACATTTCCTGTATMAGCTCTATAAAACAAGGATTTGGCCAGTAAGTTAAGCATCGTTACCTGAGAAAATGGCTTTAAATGGTCGTGCTGTGAGTGCCACAACGCAGATTTCATTGCAGTGCCATTGGTAAGGGATACTCCTAGCTTGGATCTTTTATCCCTTRTATTTGGCATTTCCAAATACAAAACCTGTCGTAGCTGATGATTGCTAAATTCAAATCACAGACAGGCTATTCAAACAGAGCCTTAAGGCACGAGTCAGGGTGCTGAGGGTTGTCCATGTTCCCTTTGGTTTGAAAGAAGGGAGCAATTATGGAAGGGATTTATTCCATTTGTGGACTGCAGCTAATACAGCATTAACTGATCTTTTATCAGCTATTCTGAGAGTGCACCTCACCAGTGGAAACAATGTGAATTTTAATCCCAAATCTGGAGTTCTGAGYAAATCCTCTGAAGAAGATTGTAAACTTCCTTTTCTCTTGGTGCAGATCAGCAGCCTTGTGCAAACCACGACTCAGATAATTTGTCTAAAGAACCTTCTACCATTGAGACCATGGAGAGAATGGAATATTTTACATTAAAAAGAACCTCAAAACCAAACAACTTTGKTTTTTTTTTCAGGAAGAAAGTGGAATTAATTAACTATTACAGTGAAAAAGAGCTCTGCAGTTTTTTGTTACTTTCATCTTGTGTCTATAAGCACACAGGTCATGACTTGGCCTATAGAAGCTGCAAATATTTACTTTACATAMTTATGTTATTTCCTGGGAAATTATAACCTTCATAAAATGCGAGATTTATGGTTTAATTCAGGGGCAGTCAACTCCTTGCTGATATAACSAAATAATGTTTCCTAGAGCTGCAATTCTGGCTAAATCCAATGTACAGAGTGTTACTGGGGACCTAGCACAAAGAGGATTGAGGTCAAAACCAGAAATCAAGCATTGGGGCCATATTTTAAAATCTGTGAGGACTTTTGTGAAATGCTCTGGTTCTGAAGTGGAGATTTAGGTTGATCTACATCCATTCTGATGTTATGAATGGCAATGTCTTGAGGAATCTTTTTCTAGTTCTCCTGCAAACTCATCACTCAGTTGGTTTAACCTTTTAAATTCAATTTTAATTTCCCTAAAAATGCTGTTTTCCCCACTTTAATGCCCAAGCCATGTCACCCCCTCTTTCTCTGTTCTGCTAATCCCAAACTATTATTTTGACATATATCTGTGGAGGATCTGCTTCATTATCTCCCCAAGAACATCTTTTTCTCAAATGTCAAAACAAAAGTAAGCTCAGCTGTTCTGCAGAAATTTGCAAACTAATGGACCTTTCACTCTAGAAATAAAGGACTTTAATTGAGTATTTTAATGTGTTTGGGAGGATGTGGAAGATGGATGAATGAAAGTGATACGTCTTTTACCAACAAAGACTAATGTTGCAAAAATGTAGGGGGAAGTGCRTAATTAGTTTCCATTTTCATCAGAGCAGATACTCAGATACTTCCAGAATGTCTGAACTAAAACCATTTGGATATGTAACCTTTTCAAAAGAAAGTTTTAATGCTCAGCAACTGCAAAAATATGGTGAGAGATGGTTTCCACTACTTACACTAAAAGCACAACCAGTTGGATGCTCTTTTGGTAGACTTTTATCTGAAATGTTCCTATTTTCTCCTAAAGGTAAATGATTTAAAATCATATTTAAGTGCATTCTTATGCTAATGGCTTTCAGGAACAGCATCTTTCTAATTTCCCGCTCGGATAAGTCTTTGCCACGGGATCTCCTGCCCATGAAATGAATCCTGTTGCTACCAGAGGGTTTGATGTATCATAGCAACGACCACTAATGTGGAAAATTCAAACAGAAGAAAGACACTTGACAAGCACTCAAGTGATATTCTAGAAGATCTCGTAGGAAGTTCCTCAACTGCTTAAGTATTAAAAAAAAATCATTTCAAAAACCAGTTTTTTCTCCTACATTCATAGAAATCTTATGGCTAAATTTTAAAGCGAACATCGCTCTCTCTGTATACAAAATTTTGAATGCCAGGATTTTTATTTCAGTGCGGAATAAGGGTGTAAGAAAAGAGGTTTCCCATAATTACAGAGCAGGCTGCATGTGGGATCCCCTACATGAGCTAAATATCTCAATGATCAAATTAATTTAGTGGAATAGAGAGCAGACAGTTAAATTTTCCTCTGTCCTTTTCACTGTTATACAAACTATGTCCAAACTCTGTGAAGCTGAAACTTTACAGAGTTTCAACTGAATAAAACTGAATGATTTCAGACTGTTAAAACATTAATCTGTGTTTTTCCCTTATTTTTTGCATATCTTTATACTTCATTCTGCAATGAATTTGAGCACAGGTATGCTGATGTACAGCCAAAAGAAGGTTTTTAATGTTACTTCTCATCTATAAGTCTAAAAGTACTTTCTTTAAAATTGAAATGTGATTTCTTCTACATATTAAAAAATACCCACCAGCACTGCAGGGACTTATCTGAACTAGTGGTAAGAAACTGGAAGAGGCAGAAATGGAAACTTGTCTCCTGCAGTSTAAAATTCTAACCATTAAATCCTGCGCCAATTCATTTGGTTTTTTGATTTATTTTGTAGGTTTTATTTTCCTGACAATTCTGCAGCATTTCAGAATCCATCCAGCCATGGGATGGGAGAAAAGAAAGAGAKTTGTGAGTGATGCTGTCAAGTAAGACAACAAACACAGAGAGAAACACAGATTTTCCCAAAGATCCTGCAGCCGTGTCCCGTGCCATAAATATTTCTGTGAATGACTCACAGCAGTGCAGCAATAACCAGACCCCAGCTCTGCAAAAACCCAGGAAATGTAATGAGAGACCCTTCTCACCAGTGCACCATCTGTTCTTCCCCTGCAAGGAGATCAAATTGTTTTGTTATTTACATTAAAAAAGAAAAAAAAAAATCATCGAAGATCCAAATGATGGTGATTTGAGTTTATTAAGAGCTGATGTATCACCAGGGGGATTTTGAACATAAYCACAATGCAGATGCTCAGAATGTGCTTTAGGAAAAGAGAGTCCTATTTGGGTCAGGGATGCCCTGCATGGAGTGGCAAGAGTCAATAATGGGTTTGGCTGGTTTTTCACTGCAGTGTGCTGGTTAAATAAACCTGTTTATGCTTCATTCCCTTTTGGTTTAGCAGGATTTCTTTCCCAAACATATCAAGGCTTTCAGCTGATYTGAAAATGCTGGTCAATGCTATCAAGTGGCCAGAAGTACAGCATGGGCATGCTGGGTATTCCTTGGACTGTTTTATCTAATTTTTACTGTTTTTAAGAGCCAAAGTCCTGAAAATGCCTTGAATATTAATGAAAATAGCTTCAGCTCTATCCCTTGGTTAGGAATATTGCATTTCTCCCTCATCCCGTAGCAAAGTTTAATTTCTCGCATTACTGTCATTTTGATAAAGTAAAATTTTGGTGTTTAAATCATGTCTCAGGAAAATGGTGGCAAATTGCAAGTGAATACAATTTGTTCGTTAACACCTCATGTCTCGAAATAATTTATCATACAAACATTTCCTGGAAAACAAAAGCCACTTATGTGCAGGCAACTTATAAAATGTTACTTGTTTATCTAATAAACTACCCTGGGGCCAACAACTACATTAGCATTGCACAAACTTTCTAACTTATTCATCATCACTATTTATTATTAAAACTTTATCTGTTTCAAGTTAGTGAATAGCTGCCTTGGGATACAGTGCTCAGAGCAGAGAAAACCGAATAAAGTTTACACAATTTGCATAATATTGTACAACGGATATTAGCTTAGAACAATATGAATCCCCTGGATCATTTGCACAGCCCCTTTGGTGTTTAATGTTGGTAAATATTTAAATAACAGCAAGCCTATATAATTATGAAGATTCCTCTTCCTAATCCGCACAGATTGTACAAAATGTTGTAAATCACGTCTACTGCRCAGTCCTAGCCAGAGTGAGAATGAAGAGATGATTTAGAGATGATTAATGSTTTTTCTGGGAATTTTGTGACCCATCATTCAGCACATGTTGGCTGCCAGGCAGGGAGAACACGAGTGAGCACAGCCCAGGGTGGACACTGTGTCTGATGCAGGACTTTTGAAAGCTCAGGACTCTTTCCTTCATTGCTCTGTTGAATTTCTGTATTAMCACAAATCAGATGGAAATGAGGTGCCTGAGAGCTCTACACTCCCTCTGTGTTATTTTGTGCTGATACACAAAAATRTTCCGAAAGTATAAAAGAAATACAAATCTTTTGTGCTGTTGTTTTGTACAAAGTGCTGCGTAAAAACAGTAGGATGAATCTTTTTTTTGCCCAGAACTGGTAATACTCCTGAAGGAGATGTCACCTCACAGTGTTGATTAATTGTAAATTGTTTAGTGCTGGTAAACTCCTCCCAGCTTGGGGATGCACATTTTTGGGCCTGATTCTCAAAACTTATGAACACCTTGGGATTTATGATGAACTGTGGGCCGAACTCCTTCAGATCTTCAGATCTTTTCTGAGACTCTGATTATGAAATTTATGGCCTTCATAAATCACTTGTTTGCACATTCGCTTTGTTATTTAAACATTTTTTCCCTTTTTTTTTTCCAGTTTAAGACCAGTCCCATCCACAACTGAGCAAAGTCAATGCCAAAGCTGGCATCTTTTCTACATTATGTAAAATTCTTAATATCTGCAAGRATCAAGTTCAGTTTTGAGGTCTAAAAGTGTAGCCTGGTGGGTGATGTCCTGGATAAAGATGCACAGAGAGACCTGGGATCTATTTCTGACTCTGACACCAAACCACCAGCTGTCAATCAAATGTTCTTTTGCATTCCCTGTCTGCAGAATGACATTTAAAATTATTGTTTAAAACCTTCAGGTCATGGATCTTKTGGGGTCCACAGGTAGCTGAATGCCCCCCTATAATTCTAACAAACAAAATTACAATCAAGCCAAGATAAAACCAAATCAATTCTAAGTTTATCAGTGATTCTAAATTTATCTGGACCAACAGAGCTAATTTCTGATCCATCTCAGAAAGCAGCCCAATATCTCCCTCATATTTTYATGGCTGGTACAAGATACAGATAACTATTTTTAAAACACAGTTCCTTCTTTCCATGCCACTCAGTGCCCATTCCAGGCTTTTTGAAGCACCATTAATCCACTGTTTCCATCATGGTGTTCAGGAAAGTGAAAATTAAGAGATATTTTGGTGATTCAAACACATTTTTTTACCTTTTCCCCTTAGGACACACACCAGGATTTAAATAGATATTATTTTGGATGTTTTTTAAAGAGACTAAAATGAATATCTGTGGAGTTAATAAAATACCTCATCCCTGAAGAGTGATTACTTTCCTTTCACTCATGAGAAAGTCCTTCATAATTCATTTATACCTGAGGGTCTTTTGAGTTATGGGTCCYTCACACTTTTGAAAGACACGTAGCACCCTTCATGGATGACGTCTCTTATGTGCATTGAAATTGTAAAATTAAAGCAGAGAGATTTTGAAGGCATATTCTAAATGTAAAATACAAATGCAAGTACAGAATGCTTCCCTCTCCTTTTTGAAGGGTCTGCAAGACCTTAGGGAACTTGACAACATAAAATATTATAGTGGAAACCAACACAGGATGTGCTGCATGCAAGACAAGGAGTAAGAAATTGAGTTTTGCATTCATCTGTGTCAGCAAGATGCACTGGTACAGCTTTATTTGCAATGCTTTAGATGTATTTCTTTTATACTTTCAAATTACCGACAGAATATGAGATATTCACCTGAAAGTATCTGGATTATGTCAGCTGAATATCCTGATATTGAAGAAGCATTTTGTACACTAAAAAGCTACAAATTCCTGTGTGGAGGAGGCTGAGTGGACACAGCAGGGTGATCAGCACTACAGAGATTTGTAAATATAATACTGTAAATATCACACAGGTGCYTCAAAGAGATTTGAACACARTTCATCGAATTTTCTCCGTGCTCTRCTTAACATTTWTAGATAATTTTTAATTAACTGTCACATGACACTATTTAGGAGCTTWAAATGGTACACTCTCCTTCAGAGGAACTCCTGGAAGTCCTGGAGAAGAGGGAGATAATAAAAMTCCACATTTGAAAGGGATCATCCACAAATGATGTACAAACTTGTCACTGTCACCATCTGCTTTTCCTCAGGGTTCAAGATTATGAGAATGTCCAAAGTATTTTAAAAAACATTGTTCATTTGTCCAGTCATGGCAACTGTGCCAGGAAGAACCTGCACCCACCTGTCCCCCCAAATTCTTGCACTCCAGGGGTGCGCAGAGCTCAGAGCCTGAGCCCCAAAACTTCCAAAAAGTCTTTTCGTTTGTGTAAGAGGTTTGGAATCAGCCCACAAAGCCAACAAAAATTTGTCTCAGTCTCACTTAAACTCTGTGGTTTCCCCCATTTTCTTGTTTCTCTACACTAAAGGAAGGTGAAAGTGAGTGGGGAAGTGAGGAAGAGCAGGATGCTGGGAAACAGCAGCGTTTTGCTGAGGAGAATTTTTAAGTCTGGCACGGTGTTAATTAAAAGCAACAACCTGAAATATCCACGGAAGGGATCAGTGTGATGGAGTGCTTGGTCACAAGAGGATTCCCCTGTGGTACAGCCACATTTTATCAGCTCCCAACCTAAGGATATTCCAACCCTGAGCAGCCCCTGACCCCCTCATTCCATCAGATCCCAACCTCAGGTCACTCCCTGAGCAGCTCCTGCCACGCCAGCTGACAGCAAAACCACAATTCCCAAGGCAATTAAGCACAAATATATTTGGAGAGCTGTCCAAACAACATTTTACCATCAATAACATGGACAAATGTTTCCTTCAGGTAAAACTTGACTGCTCCTGCCTCTGCATGCACCACTAATCATTGTGATGCATATGAAAACACGGCACGTAACCAAGTGACAAATGAGTGCTTGGTTTGGAGTAAAAGATGAAGGGAAAAATCGGGGACAGATGTTGTGCAGAAACATTTTAAATAAATGGACAAAGTRGAGGCAGAGCTGTCAGCTTGGAAAGATGTGAGATTACAGACAGAGATCAGCCGTGAGGCTTGCAGAGACACACATCGGTCAGCAGCACGAGGGTGAAAGCAGAAAGTCATGAAAGACTGGGGAAGTGTGGAAGGAACTCCAGTTCCGAAATAAAACAATTAGAAGAACAATTAACTCATCCATTTTGTGGACAAGTCTTGTCAGCACATAGCCCGAGTAACATTAAARTGGTAGTTAGGAGTGATTCTAATATATTAACGCAGCGTAAAATAATTCTGTTTTATTGAGCTCATTATGGCACATCTGTATTCCCAACACTTTCATCTGTTACAGTCAGAGGGTATTAATGTAATCCTTCAGGCAGAGGAAATCAGAATTGTCCTTTTTTAATRCCTGAAGTCCTCCAAGTTCTCCACATCCACAATAAACTCCTGGACTGGTATCAAGGTCTGGCTAAAGGCACAGCACAGGATTTGTCTGGGTTGTTCAACTCTGTCATGCAAAGTTGTTGTCCGAATTGACCCCACCAGAAACCAGGACTCCATACACCAAAAAAATACTGAATTATCTTTCCCTACTTCCTTAAGATCAGGTAGAAGATCCAAAGATTAAAGATTGTACTTTTCCTGCCTGTGTTTTTAAACAAGAGATGAGTCAATGGGGGAGTGACTGGGAACAAAATGTGTCCCCTTTGGATTGTACAGAAACAGAAAAGAAACAAAAAAAAGAGAAGGGGCTGTGACCCAGGGATGSAAAGAGCTCACCCAGAGCTCTGACAAGATCAGCTTTGGTGAACTTTGAACGCTTTGATCAGATTTCAGAACAAGGGGGGGGGAAAAAAAACACCAAACCAAATCACACGAGCTTTTATGTGCTGCAATCATCTCAGTTTTCTGTAACAGTCTAAGGGTGAATTCACATCCATCCTCCATCATCTGCTCCTGAAATTCCTGGGAATATCCCACAAGGACGGGGAGWGAGTCTGTCCTAGAGATGGCACTGTTGCATTTCTGTCATTACCGGTGGATTGGCAGAGGAAAGCTCCCGAGTGTGGAAAAAGGAAATCAATCTATGCATCAGCTGTCATGTTACAGCATTTTTAATGTTAAGTTGCTCCCAAAGATCAAAATCCCCTCACCTTTTTTCCTGTCAAACTCAGATAACTCTGTTGGCCTACCTAAACCAAGAAAAAAGGAAAAGATTCTATGTGTCTTGTAACAAATTATGGCACTTTGCTCTTTGAAAACCGAATTTCTTCAAATAACCATCTTAATTATTATACGGAAAAAAAACCTTAGAAAGATGAATTTAAATACTAAGACTCCAGTTGCATTTTTTTTCCCACTGCTTTAGACATTCCATTTTATTTTTATGCATGTGTGGGAGTGGACATGTAAGTGTTACATTCTGGGAGCAATACCAAGTGAGCACACGAAAGATGAGACACCCAGGAACTCCAGGAGATGAAGTTTCCCACCTTGGTGGTGTCATTTAGTGSCTGACAGAAGAAGCTGTAAAATGCAGAATTAAAGGTGATAACTCCAGATCTTAACGCCCCTAAATCCCGAATTAACCAGTGGAAATTCTTGTTCTGGGAGCTGCCCCAAAGTGGGGAACTCTCCTTTGGSGAAGAGAGTTTTCCTCRGGGTTCAAGATTATGAAAATGTCCAAAATATTTAAAAATTATTGTTCATTTGTCCAGTCATGGCAAATGTGCCAGGAAGAACCTGCACCCACCTGTCCCCCCAAATTCTTGTAAAATCCTGAGTGGCCAGGGAAGGTTGCTCTTGGGAGAGAGATGGTTACTAAGCAAAACCTGAGTGAGGTGGGATCAAAGCATTCCCAGAATCGCCCTGCTCATTCCCAGATTTCCTTCACGGCTCTTTGCTGATTTAGGCAAGGAAAGGTGCCAGATTTAGAGAATAAAAACATTAGGGAAAGTCCCCAAAGCCAAACTGCTYCTTCAGAAAGAGGAARRCTCAAMCCCAGCCCTCTCCCTCGTGGYTTGCACAAACAAACAGAGCAGATCMTGGCAAATCCTGATTTTATCTGCTTGGCTGGGAGGCTCCATCTGACCTTGTCCCTTGTCTGGAAGTGACTTTGATAGAGCTGAGCTCGTTTGCCAAGAAGAAGAGAGGAATTGTGGGCATGAATTGATCAGCACAGCAATCCCACCTCAGCCAAACTGTCTGAACGGGCACAGCTATTGCAAAATCTTGCTTTAAATAAARGGTACCATTGGAGGCCTGTGTTTAAAAAGGAATTCAGCCATGAGATGACCTTGTGCAGCCAAGTCAAGCACATAAATCCATGAGGGTATTGAAATCCTTGGAGGACACGTTTGTTCCTGCTCACATATTCTTACTTTTTTTCCCTAAATATGATTTAATGGGGCATTTGCAGACTGAGAGCAGCTCTTTGTTACAACTCAGTGTACAAAAAAATTAAATACCTGATTAACTGCTCTGCAGGCCCAGATCCTCATTTCATACTATTTTAAAGAAGTAGCTCCCGTGGAGTAAAAAGATTAATTCAAAGTTTTATAAAATTGAAGCTATTAAAAATTTGGTTATAAAATCACTATGCTAGAATTATACATGATTGGTTTGGATAATTTTAACATATACCTAAGACATTAAATAGAGACAGTGTTGTAAAAGTGATGGCTTTGCCAATTAACAATGTTTTTCGCCTAAGAAAAATGAATGTATAAAAAGCCATTTTTTATTTGACAGTGAACTACTGTCATTAAAGCTGAAATGCATCATGGAGAAGGCAGCTATAGGAACACAGTCTGTGTTTTCTGCTTTTCCAGAGAAAATGCACACTTGCCAGTAAACTGCATAAATCAGATTAAAGGAAATATATGAAGAAAGAAAAAATACAGTCCAATTTTATACCATTACATTGCTTTTTATGTGACAACATATATGTCAACAGGTGATTCCTCTGTACCCTTTATCCTGTGTTCATGTTRGAAAACTGCATTTGATATCAAACGAGAACCCCTGAAACCTCTGAAACCAATGATTGGGCCTAAAATGTAGATCCAATGTTATTAAATATGTTGTGAGTACTTTGTTTGTACTTTGAGTACAAACGCAGTTTGGGGTAATGTGTTCACGAGATCTGGCTGAGCAGGGCATCAGAAAAAAATGGAAAAATGTGGGCCATGAACTGTGATACCATCCTRCTCTTGTCATGGGTGGGACAGGGAACACAGCAAATAACATCTGTGCTGGAAAGGTTTGTGCTCTCCCCTTCATTTGCACAGATCCATGAGTGCAATGCTTGCATTTCAGCAGAGCTCACGGCCAATGTTCCGTAACGAATTGTCCGAGACACTGCAGCTGACAGACATTAATTCTCTTTAAAGACAAAGGCAGCCCAATGGCTTCCAGGCTCCTCTGCACCCTGAACCCCATCCCCTCACTGCTGAAGGCTCCATAACAAATAAACAAAAGTCCCTTGTTAGTCCCAGGAAGGGAGCACAATTCAATACTGCACCTGTAAACAGTTACACATTTCTATAGCAACTGATGTTTGCCGGCGTGGCCAAAGAATTCCCTTTATTATAAAAACCCGAGCTGAACAGTAGGGGGGAAAATCCATTACAGGAGAAATACCCAATTGCAGGCAGAAAGGTCAGAATTGCTCCGGGGTTCTCAGCACTGGATGCACAAACCTCTGGGCACTTCAGCAATTCACTCAAGTGCTCAGACTGCATTTTTTTTTTTTTTTTTACCACCCACAGGCTGCTGCTTGAAGAACAAAATCTTTAACAGTCTTACAAAGAAGTTATACTAAAATGCAGTGGTCTGCAGTCACCATGTAATTTTTSCTCTCTTCTTAATATTGCAGAGATTCTTCAAAGTGATAAAACTAGAGCTGTCCCAGGGTAGCCTGGGGGGAAAAATTTTGGGAAGTAATTCTCTGAGAACCCCTAAGGCCAAACTGCTGAGAGCCTGCTTTGGACACAGGATAAACTCTAGTTTGGTAGCACAAGTTCTTAATTATTAAACATTTCAGATTAAAAATGTTARGCCCCAGCATTTCAGGTGTTATCCATACAGTTTCCATGGAGTTTRTCACAGTGCACATCAAGTCCATTGGGGATATTAGTGGTGTTGTGATTAGAAGTAGTGCAAACCCAAAAAATAATAGGGGATGTCTTCAAATTGGGTTCAGAATTGGTACAAGTCTGGTAAGAAGATCATGATGTCATAATAGATCACTCAGTATCTCCTTGTCTAATCTCTATCTAGGAAAAAAAATATCGAATTATATAAAACATAATGCACAAGGTCCTGGCAGATTGTGCTAATGAATTCCTTGTCGGGCAAGATACAGCAATTCTCTTATTCATAATATGCCTGATCTATTTTCCACTCCTCTTTGACATAGAAATAGTTTTAATTAATTAATAGTCTGATTTCTTTCTTGCACCACACCTGTCAGTAACATTGGCAGGCAGAGTTTAAATCTGAACATTACAAGTGTCTGTCCAGGGACTGTTATTTAGAAAGTATTSCACGTAACGGATGTGAAACACTTTTAGCACTTTTTGTACTCAGGACTCAGGTTAAAATGCTTTTTGTTAGGGAGACAAAAAAAAAAAGGACAAAAGTTTCTGCATTGTCATAATCGGGCAAAGAAGGGTTGGTRAATTGTTTGGGCAGCACTGGACAGGACTGAGTGACCCTTTGAGGTCTGGGCACAGTTTGTGCCATCGAGTCCAGCACTCCTGGAGTGGGGGCAGAGGGCAGGACAGGTGCTGGGTGTTTGAACTGACAGAGATTCATTAAATAATTCATTCATTAATGATGGGTTGTTAAAACACGCTTTATGCTGTCAAAACCACCATCTTGTGCAAGACCCCGTGAAGCCTCACCTGATTTTATTAGGACTGTGAACAAACCCTGCAGAATATGATGGTGTAGCTACAAAAGCAGGGCAGTTCAGCCAGATGGTGTCAGGAGCAGGATCATTTGTTTTATCAAAGCCTCCATCGAGTACCAAGCTCCTGGTGCTCGAGTTCATTTGGAGAACGGTGAGACAGAAATGCTTTGCACAGTAGTGACAAATCCTGCACTCCATAGTTCCAATTTTGGAGCGAGGAATCCAGGGAACACAAGTGCCATGAATTTGTTCAGTAATCTCAAAGTATTTGTTCAGACAAATATTCCAGAGACACRATGTCCCTGCAGCCGTGCCCAGCTCCCAGGGAATGCAGGTTCAGTGCAGACTGGGAAAGGCAAAGTCTGGAATTTTTGAGGTAACTAACTTAAATAAAAAAATTGAATAAAAATCAAACTTACTCCAGRTACTCAAATCTCTTCTTGTTTAAAAACTGGTGATAAGGATAAAATTCTCCACGTGGACAAAGGTGTAAAAAGTATTCTCAATTAACTACAGCTGGATGCTGTATGTTACACAGAAAAGAGTTCATAAATGGGCTCTTTCTCCAATGCTGCCTGCAAGGACAGTAGAAAATAGAAATATTTTCAGTAGAAAATACTTTGAGCAGTGTTCACACTTTAAAAATCCAGCAAGTGCGCTTTGCAAAAATCAACATTTTTATAAATGTTAGCATATGAAACCTCTGGTAATAAATCACATTTCAAATCCAGAAATAATTCCAATCTAACTGAAAACATTTTAGGATTCCCTAAGTTTAAGACTAGAAAGCACAAAATAAAGAGACAAATAGAAAACCCCCAAATCCTCCAGTGAAAAAAATACACAAGTTGTGCTCTTAAAAGGTRCTGCCATGAAGAACTGCTTTGTCCCTCGTGCTGTGCAAATCCCCAGCATCTGGAGCCACATAAATCGTCGTGAAGATTCATCATCCTCTCCTGAAACGTCCCTGTAAGAAACTGCAGTTGTACGAGGTGTCTGCCATGAGATACTGCTCCAAATAAATCTGACAAGCAAACAGCTCCAGCAGAATGGATTGCAGCTGATGGAGTGTCAGCTGGCTCAGTGAGCTGGGCTCTTTTATGGCTGCAAAGAATGAAAGACCAATTTTTGCGGAAAAGCCGGGCAGCTGATGGAGTTGGAGCTTGGGCACAACTGTTTTAAAACTCCCCCAATATTCAGTGTATCCTCAACTGCCTGGTCATAGGGTGATCAGAAAATCCTAACAGAACTGAGAACAAACCCAATGGATCYGGGTGTTTGTGTGTCCTGGACACGWTTTTGGAGAATTCTCTACAGATACAAACACTCACTTTGTTGTGTGTCATATCAAAGATGATGTCTGGTGTTTTATTTGTAATCACTTCCCAGGAATGGAAATTTGAAAATATTTATTAAAGTGCTAAATGATCTCTGACCCCTGGATGGTGTCTACTTTGGAAAGATTAACCACTAATATATATATATATAGTTAATTGTATATGTACAATTGTCTTTTCTCCCTTTACTCCCCTTTAGCCTAAATAAAACTGAAATATTTACTCTAACGAATGGATTTAAATTATTTCCATCAAGCTTGGAAATCCATTCACATATCAAATATTCAAATTAATATTTTTTAAAGTGATCTTATTTTATGCTGAAGTCCAAGCTCTAACACTAAGGAAACTGGTGCATATTAAAATGCTGTAAAATACATTATAAAATAAATGTTTCAAATGGTCATTTCTATGAAGGAAATATTATTCCACTAATAAAAGTATGAAATAGGCTGTTGAGATATATTGGATATTTATGCAACTATTCTTACATCATGACTGTGCATTTGTTCCTGTGATTACAGTAAATTATGTAGATATACATTAGATCAATACAAAATGTTTAAAGAAAGATCAAGGAAATTCAAAAATCAGAACCACTCTTWAAAAAGCCTGGAAATATATGTATCCTCACAGAAGATTAAGCATTTWAAAATACAGTCCATAAACCTGAGATAAATTCATAGCACAAGATTAAAAGCTTTGAGTATATGTAATTCTAACTAGATCATACACTAAATATTTCCTCATTGTGTTCTAGCAGCCAAGTATTAATTCAATGTATGCACATCTGCAAGATTTTTTAACAAGGGGAGGCAGAAAAATAATTCAAATGAGCGAGAGTGTTTTTTCCAGGCTATTTGTGTGTACAGTGTAACTGTGTGGGAAAATATTTCTGCTTCTTGGGAAAATAGAGGTCCCCGATTTCCAGTCACTGAAATTAATTCTCCACCAATAATCTGGGTTTTTTTTTTGTTTGCTTCACAAACAGAATTCGCTTGCACACAGTGCACTTTAAAAGCAAAATGTACCGTTCTTGAGTATTAGAAAATAACATTATTTCAGGGGCAGAACATCACTCACAAATATTGGCTATTTAACAAGGGGYCTTAAACATAAACCTGCTGAGCTACTGCGTGCCATTTTTTCCAGAGAAAATGCACACTTGCCAGTAAACTGCATAAATCAGATTAAAGGAAATACATGAMGAAAGAAAAAATACAGTCCAATTTTATRCCATTACATAGCTTTTTATGTGACAACATATATGTCAAAAGGCACTGCAGAGAGGAACATTTGCATCTCAGCTGTAAAGGAGAAAACTCCCATTTGCTGCCCTGGAATCAGAGGGATCCCCTGAGCTTTTAGAGGGCTTTGCATACAAGGGGGTGACATTTTTTTTTTCAGCTGCAAGGCTCTGCAGAMTCTGCARGCTGTTTATCCAAATTTCCTGCAGMAATTCCCYTYCCACCACCACTGAAGGTTATTTACGTGCGAGGGTTTAGACAACAAATAACTGCATTCAAAAGGAGGTGATCAGCAGAAGGAAACCAGCAGTGTTGAGGTTGATTTGTTGAAATTTGATGTAATTTGGGGTTTTCCTTTGGAATGGGTTTAGTCTGACCTTTAGGAACTTTCCCAGTCTTTCCCAAATTTGCCTAAAGGGGCAAGAGCTGGTTTGGACTCAGCATCCCTCCTCACTGGTGGGGCCTGAGGACACTTCAGGGGCAGAAATTCTGATTTATTTTACTCAGCAAAGAATCTGTTTGAACCAACATGTGGGCAAGTGGGGACAACAGGAGAACTCGTTTATGACCTGCAGCTCTGAACAGATTCATGGATGCAGCCCATTAGTTTGAAACACATTATTTTCTGGAGGCTGGGAGAATTCTGAACCCATCTGAAATTCCGTGTTTTATTGTCAGCAGCAGCCAGTTCAGTGAAGCAACTTATGTGGTGCAAGAACTGAAACCACAGGGGTAATTCCAGTTTGGGAAAGTGACAACAAAGAAGATGCAAGCTGAAAGCAAAGCTCTCATGTGAAAAGGCTCATTCCTCTGGCAGGAAATAGGAGATATTTGGTGATTGAACAGCGTTATGCTGTGAGCTTGAGACAAATATTTGGAAGCAGGTGAGGGAGAAGTCTTTAAAGTGGAATAAAAATCAGCTGGGAAAGCATTTCTGAAAGATGKTACATAGAAATATTATAGTATTATATTAATCTGAAGCACAGACTGTTTTTTATGCAATAAATTAAATTAGTGATTTTTTTTTTACTTTTTTTGTAATTCATTCCTGTTTGTTKGATTCCATCTGCATACCACACATCCACCAGTATTAACACCACCTTTGTTTCTCTGGTGCTGATGCAACAGGTTTTCCATTTCTAAGGTTAAATTTCCCTCTGTACGATGGAGCAGGAATATAAAAGTCTCAGAAATGCTGAGATTGAACCCAACTATGACAGCTGTTCTTGCTAACTTTGCTGCTTACCAGTGCTGAGGCTTCTACTGAGCAGAGAATTAACATCTGCTGTCACAGGCTGATTCCAGAAGTGACAGTAAGTTGCAAACTGAAAAATGTTGGCACAATTCCTGTGCATCCTTTACACTGAAAGCGACTCATGGAATTCACTGACTCTGTGCAAGGGAGGCAGTGTGCAGTAATTAATGGCATATTTAAAACCTGTGGCACACATTTGCATTTGTCTCTAGAGAAAGMSTAAGATGACAGCATCTAGGTAAATACTAAGCAGAATTTCACACTCAGGATTTTTCTGTCTCAGTAATCTGTAAGCTAAGTGTAACTAACTAAAGATGATATTTACCCCACTGGGAAAAAAGAATTCTTATTAAAGAGTTTTCTGACTGTTTGTGCTATCCATTTTTTTCCTCTCCCCYTGCCTTAAAACTAATGAATTTTAAATTCAAGAAAAGAATCCAAAAGAAGATTAGAACATCAGCTTCCAGGGGATGGCAGGAGGGAGAGARCTGGATGGTTCAGCTCTGTCACTTTTACTTCTTGTTTTGGAATCAGCTGGTGGTGAGTGAATCCTCCCAGCTCCCTGTGAACCTGTCAGGTTTGCAGTGGGCAGTAAAGCCCTCACGTCTTTCCAGGTGAAAAAACTCTCAGAGAATGAGAAGTGACTTCAATCCAGAAGGAAGAGCCATGTTTGAAGACTGACGTGTTTGTGTGCTGGTTTGGCTCCGTGGCTCACGTACGGGATCAGAGCTAACATTAATAACGGAGCGCACGGAGCCATCTGCTCTGCTGTCTGTCGGGAGAACTCAGGAGAGGAGCCCAGCTCCAACTGCTCACACACCTACAGAAAACTTCCAGGGAGGAAAATGAGGTGGTTGTATCCCCAAAAAGGCTTCATGACTGCCAGGAATACTCACACCAGTTACTCAGCCGCCGTGGACACGCTGCTGCAGCAACATCAGGCAAAAACCTGACTAAGACTGAATCCCATCCTCTGCCAGGGTGGGGTTTTGTCTTTGCTGCTGCTGTTTTAAGAAWAAAATGGAGAAACATCCCAGTCACTCTCTTGGAAAGAAGAAGGAAGTTCATCTTCATCTGTTTGCTCTCGGGAGAGGTGGCGAAGCTGTCATTGCAAATCATATTTTAAATAAGTGCGTGGGAGTGCGTGTGAGACGGAGAGAAGAGAAGAGAGCTTACACTTAGATAAGACAAAGACATGCTCTTCACACACAAAAGCTATTCTTTTGTTGCTCCTGCTAGTCCCACCTCCTCCTCCCTGAAGTTTCCACTTCCTTTCACTTGAGAACATTTCCTACAGCCTCAGGTAATGCACTCTGGCAAAACGCTGTGCTAACTGAGATCTAAATTTTGAGACACACAGAACACATCAGTAATTTCACACAGGAAAAACATCTTCAGCAGGCAGCCTTCAACAATAAGGAGCATTAAGTAACAGSTTCTGAAACATTCCTGGTAGAATAAAAAAAAAATAAAAAATCCCTGACTGACAATTCATTCCTCATAATATGGTAAGATTGATTGCCTTAGAAAGTCTATGAAATCACATTCCCAGTGATGTTATTTGAAGGTTCTGTATAATTCATCGACCCCTCTGCCATGCATTGTGCATGTGATGTTATATTTTGGACACACTGGGAAGTATTAGATATAAAATTGCTTTGTGTGATGCAGCCCAGACATAAAAAAGTGCATTGCTTGGGACTACGTGATTCAGTGAGAAAATATAAATGGGAAATTACTGGAGCTGAAATTTTATTGTGAAGTTATTTATCTTTGTTATTACTTTCTGAATCCTTTTGTGCTTATGGTTTGCTACAGCAGATAGAACAACTCTTACTTACACTTTACACTGAGGATTATGAAGGTGGAAATAGTCACTGCACATAAAAAAAATAGATTAATGTGTGGTCCAATTTGGTGTTTATTCTACTCATGTCTATTATGTATATTTTTATATATGATTATACATACACAGGTACACATACATGCTAGACTAAACAGGTCTAGAATTATACTGAACATGAATAGTGATGTATTATTTTAAGAGAAAAAAGATGTGAAGATGACTTGATTTTAAAGAAAAGGGAGGGTCTTTTCATTGGGAGAAGGACTTAAACAGGTATATAAATGCCCTGGCTACCCAYAGATTGAAGAAAGTAATGTTTAGTGYTTAGTAGCMAAAAAAAATTATTTCTAGCTTTTCCCTTGTCTGTCATTTTCCTGTGCATGTCAGGTTGTGTGCAAGCTTCCATAAATCAGCTGTAACAAAATCCAACTCACAGAAACGATACCAAGTTATTTAAGCGTGTCCAGAAAGAAGGCATTGGAATGACAAAAACCACTTTTAACAAGGTAACACCTTCACAYTGGCTATTAATTGGTGCATTTAATTGGTATTTTTATTTCAAAGACAGATTTGTAAGTGCATTTTCCTTGTCCCCAAACCAAGTGATATATAAAAAGACAGAAATGCCTGTGTTTGGTTAAGACATATAATTTGCTCAGCTCCTAATCAAGTACTAAAGTGAAGCATTATTTCTCACAATTCAGTGCATATTAATTTTTGCTCAAAAAGTCATCTCCTAAGTTTCAGTCCTGCCTATATCTGCTGGAAAAAACGCATTAGTACGCTGCTTAGTAAAAGGAAACTATTTTAACCTTTTGTAAAGTTAAACCCATTTTCCAAAGGTTAATATTTAACATGGAATGAGTACTAAACAAACGGAGATTTCACCCGGGGCGCCGTTAGCCAAGTGTTTAAAAATCACCTTTTCTGCATGAAAGGATGATTCCAAGTGACTAAACCCCAGACATTCAGCTGGTTAAGTAAATTCTTCCATCCATCTTTGCTGAGAAAAGCCCTGAAACCTGCTCACCCTGAACAGCTCACAGGGCTGGGCTGCTGAACTGGGGCTTTTCCCTTCGTGCTCTCACTGAAACCATTTTTATTGGAATGGAAGGAAATACCTCTCCAGAACAACTGCACTGTTTATTTTGTTGCAGTAAATTAYGCTCCAGCCTCCACAGGAAACCAAAGCTGGGCCCTGCATGGAATTCCCAATACTGTAAATATTCATTGCCAGGTGAGATTAATTTCTTACTCTGCACACAGAGCCCTTCAAAGCACATTAAAGCCCTGTGCAGTTAAAAAAAAATTAATTTCTGTTTTTTCTTCCTCTTTTGCCTTGGATTTATATTTTTTTTCCTCTTCATTAAATACAAGACCATTTTTAATTGAACTATCTCAGCATGGTGGGTTTTCTTCTGTATCACTTCAGCCCTGCAAGAGGTTGCCTTGTGAAAAAATGGTTCTACATTGATGTAACCTGAGTTTGGCTCCCTCTGCATCACGAGCCAGACTGGCACTGTAACCTGAAGAGACATGTCCTCTAAATGTGCTCTTGCTGTAGATTTTTTAGGATTCTATCCTGTAAAGACAGCTTGGTAACACACCCTCAAATCCCATTTAGCTCAGGCAGACACACTCATAAACTTTGCTTTAGGAAAGAGCCCCAACTTTTTGTTTTCTATCCGCCTCTTCATTGRGAGGAAACTCTTCAGCTGCAACTCTCATATTTTATAAAATGCTTTTGGATGCATAGAAAATTCTATCAATATTAAGATGTAAACAGCATTTGGAAAATGCAACTATTTGAGTTAAAAAAAAAAAAAAAAAAGCTGTTTTGCAGCATTATAAACTTCCTTAATTTTATGATTGCCTATAGCTCAAGTTCACAGCCCTGTTTTTGTCACTGTCCTGATGTAGTAGCTAACCAGGAAAATAATTTCCTCTGTCCCCAACTCTGCTTTCCCAGTGCCGAAACCCTGAGCCAGCAAAAATCTCTAATTAAAGCTTCAGGAGAACTACCAATAACCACAGGCCAGCCTACCTGCACATCTCACTCTACAGACAGCCCATGACTCAGGTTGAGACGCTGGGATTTTATGCATGAAAAGCAATAGTTGCTCTAATTATGCCCTAATTAGTTCTCTATTGACTGCAAAGGAAAATGCATGTGCTCCTGTGACAGGTGTGTGAAACACAAAAGAGCCAAAGTACGATGCTGTCAGACGTTCTAACCAGAATATCATTCCTATAAATCCCAGTTTGGAGATGAATGTGAAAGCTGAACACATCCTATAGAACAGCTCTAGACAAACTGCCAGAAAGAAGAAGATCTTGAATTCACAGTGTTTAATATATGATCACATCTCCAAGTACAGTAACTCAGCAGTGGGAGGGTACTGAGGGAATGTTAAATGTAGGGCATTATATATTAATATAATTTCTTTCTTTCCCCAAGATAAAGAATATTTTTGCTCACGCAGCTTTAATTTAGATGGCCTGTCAAGTCCTGCTTTCTGCAGTGTCCTGATGAAAGACACTGATGTGGGCCAGCAGAGGCAGTGCAGGRGCTTTTCAACAATTACAGTGGAAATGTTAATGAATCTCCTCCAGTGAAAGGCCCCAGCCAGCTTCTCAGCTACACCGCCATCACAGCACCCATAAATTATCCAGTTGTTTGCTTGTGCTGAATCTTGGAACGCTTTGGGATCTGCTGAAGTGAAAACAACACTCACAGTGGTTTCAGAGGGTGCTGGAGCAGTCCTTGGAGCCTGGATCACCCTGTTGTGAGCCCATGCTCGTGTCTGGTCCTGCAGTGAGACCCTACAGCAGTTCAGGGTTTGTGCAGAGCCTGAGCAATGCCAGAGGATCTGTGGGGAAATGGAGAGGRGAGTTCAGCTTGGACTGTGCACACTCAGCCTAACAAAGCTGCAGGGCTGTCCCCAGGCTTAGGGCAAGAGCTGGATTTTGGGAGGCAACAAAATCCCCAGGACACTGCTGCCTGTTTTGYCTGTGTCAGAGCCCTCCAGAGCCAATCCCAAATAACTTTGGGCATAATCCATATGGACTGTGCTGAGGAAACCGCTCCCACTGGGAGGGGCCTGAGAATCACCAAKAAACCAGAAATCTTTGCATTTCCATACACACAAACCAAACAGCTTCCCATGGGGCTCTCCTCTCCCTACTCCATCAGATGAAACCCATATTCCATTCTCCCATGGACAGGAATCCCTGGGCCTTGCCTCTTCTGGGGACTCATAATCCAATTTTGCCCTCAGATGAGAAAACCTGAGCCTGTGCTCATAGGATGGAAACTCTGCCTTCATCTCCACTTGTCACTGCACAAGTGTATTATCAGAACATGCTAAAATCACACCTTGATTTTTCAGGGCAGGCACATCTTGCTGTTTTTCCTGTCAAATTGCAGGAGACATTTGCTGCTCTGACCATCCTCATTAAGCAGCTCCTTTACAGCCGTGCATTGCCACGGTACAAAGCGGTTTGAAGCTCTTACAAATAAAACAGTTTATCATAATTAACTGCACGGTGGGCTAGAGCTCCCTAAAGACCACTATAAATATTGCTTCCTTGCTCCTGACAGCCTGGCAATGAGGATTTGCCACGAGGTGAGAGAAGCATCTATATTTTACGACCTGAAGCAGCAGAGTGGGCTAACCAGAGCAGTAATTGCAATGATCACAGTCTTTCACTCTTGGCTGTGCAGAGGAACACGCAGTGACATCATTTGAGAGTGGTTTTTGCAGAGCAGGATCAGGGGAKGCAGCCAGGACTGGAATGTTAATGACTCGCAGTAAAATCGTCCGATTTATGTTCTTGTCACTCACCATCTCCACAGAAAGCAGAATTGCACTGGAAGGATGTCCATTCAAAGAGTGGCTTTAATTAACTCTCACCCTCACTCAGTGCAGGCAGAGCAGGATTCAGGCTGCTCCAAATGTGCTTTTCCACGCTGCAAAGTGGTTTGAACGAGCAGCAAACATGGGTGGCTCCTGCAGAACAGCATTTCCCAGCTGGGAGAGCCACAGGAAGGAATCAGAAGGGGCAGCAAACTTTGAAATTTTCRCTGTAATCTAAATCAAAGGAAATCATGTTCATCCACTCCCTTTACATCTTTCTATCCCAAGGTCAAGTRTTTTCTGTAAACTTTGCCGGGTGCACAGAGAGAAAACGATGCAAGCTTAGCTTTGCCACAGAGCCACTTTAGCTCTCCCAGGGTAAACTTAAAGAGTGCAATGAAAAATGCGAGGAGGGAAATGGACAGTCTGTGGGACCCAGGCTGCTCCATCAATATGTAGCACAATAACCATTTTCAGTGTGGAAAAATTTAAACTCGATGTCTCAGGCTGTCAGCACCTGCCTTTCCAAATGAAACTCTTGATGCCTTGCTCCTACAGGATCTGGATGCAATGAAAATGTCATCCAGTGTGCTCAGACTGAGAGACGGTTCCCCAAATGGTGACTTTGAAAGAATAAGAAATCTCACGATGCAGAATTGTGAACTCAGCCCCAGACAATCAGGAGAATGGACTGACAGACAGCAAAAGAAGCAGCAGGCTAAGCCTGGTCACAAACCACACTTGTGTTGTGCTGCCAAGACAGAAAGTGCTAAAACCCAAATAAAATCATAAGAACAGAAAGCCATCGGCTCRAGATACATCACGTGTTCACTGATTCAGATCCTTTTCTTATTTTTATGCCACAACCCTTAATCCCTGGTGTCAAGAATCTCATCTAATTCTTTCRGCTGCTTGACTATATTCTCTCACATTGTTACGCAGGGGTGCAGGCTCATTACTTGCTACATGAACCTGCTCTGCAGAGTTTGTATTTCACTCCTGATTTTGTAAGCCTTCAGATTAAGTCCTCTTATTGTTAGGCTCTTTTGGATCAACTTTATCAAAATTTTTATTTCTTCCTTGAGTTATTACTTTATTAAATTTAAATCTTTAATAAAGTCTCCTTTCCCCCATGACAATAAACTTACCACCAATAAACTTTTCTCACAACTTTTGCAATTTTCCAAGCCTTTATTTTCCCACTCAAATCTTGAAAGATTTCTACATAAGGTGCATTATTTCTTTACAGTTAAGAAAAAATGATTTTTAACACACTAAAAGTATGAAGTTGAGGGGGAAACTCCTACCTGCAGCATGCTGTGCTGTATGATTTACACTGGAATGTCTGTGCTAGGGTAGAGGCAAYCACATCTGTGGCAGTATCATTCTGATTCTTTATATTCCATACATTTGTATAGGCTAAAACCAGCTCCTCAGTCATGTTTTGCTGGTGTTCTTATTGCACAGTCCTGTCACCAATTCCAGATTTGTGCTAATTGATGATGCTGGGTTTTGATTGTGAGAGAACTGAGCCAAATAACACCCTGAGATCTTCTTTGCCTTCTCTAGAGAYCATGAACTAGGGTTTTGTGTGGTTTTATGCCTCTTTATGCATCTGCTTGCACAACATCCCTGCTCAGCTGCTCATTCCAGGGGAGCAGCAAACCCATCCTTCTTTACCTGGCAGGCTGYGCTTCTTCAGGAGCACAAAATCCATGTGAGGTCAGGCGAGCATCACTTGTGGTGCTGGAGACTCCATCATTCTCTGGCTGGATTCCCACCAGCCTTGCCAGTTAACCTCTCAGGGATCAGCTAATTAGAAAATGGCCCATGAAATTATCGAGGCTTTTGCCTCCCACCTCTGTGCTGCTGCTCCAAACCCTCTCCAGAGGTGTTGGCTGGATCCAGTGCTTTGTCACGTGGAACTCCAGCCCTTAATGAGGGATATTCCAAAGTCCCTGGGATTTTGATAGAGRTGCTGTGCCACATTACAACACCTCAAACTGCCTGTGAGGCTGAGCCACACAGAGAGCTGCCCTGAGAGAATGTGGCATGACACTGAATAATCAAATTAATAACCTCATAATAACCTGGTGTCCACAATTACAGTGGCCACTGCTCCTGAGGTTGGCTCCTAAAAAGRGAGGGATAATGAATTATTCATCTGCTGCTCTGATCATCAGAAAGTTCATACTCCTCTGTCTTCAATAAACCTTTTCACTTTTATTTATAATCAACCTTCTACTTTGCAATGATGCGCGCTAAGTACCTGTTAAATATCTCTGCCATTTCCTGAATAAATGATAGATACTGAAAAYACTAATAGATTTGCATTATAGTAATTTCTTAATGTTAGAATTAAACTACAAAAAAAAAAGAAAAAGGATAGAATATAATCAAAGATCAGCCAAGAGGCCCTGATCAGTGCAAAATGAATGCCTTGATAAAGAATAATGATTTGTTGACATCACAAGTCAGTAATGATATTATTTCRTTCTAAATAAGAATGAAAAATGAAGTGGCTCTTAGCCACAGATTAGATGAAATGTTGGTGCCATCTGCTTTAAACTTCTGTAACTATTATTTGCTTATTTAAACTAATACATCAGACTGAGATAAGATCAATAACTGTTGCATATACAGCTCCCACAGTGAATTTTCAGGAACAGTTTTGCTCTGTGCATTAGACCAAAATATACAAATAAAAAGCCAGAGTAAAGGAATATTGCATGGAGAGCCTCATAAAAGTTGGAGAAAATTTTATTCCAGCTCACTGTAGCTGTTTGTATGCTAATCTTTGATGCTATTGTGCCTCTTGCTGTATTCTGTAAGCACATGAACATTGCAGTGGAGATCTTGGGTAACAACAGGGATTGAACCCCTCCTGCTGTGCTGAAAACCTGTCCTGGCCTTTTGAAAATCATTTTCCTTTTKCCCTCGGTCTGCAGAGATCACAGACAAGCTGGTTACAATGCWTTAGAAAATGCACTTCTCCAGCTTGTTTCTGGCTTCTTTAAACTCCACATTTAAGCTGCCATTTAAGCCTCACTGTTCCAAAGTCTCTGCCTGCCTAGAGCCTCCTCTGTCTTGCTGCAATTATTTCTTTGGTGTTGTTTCTGACTCAATACTCTAATTTTCAGCACCAAGTTTCTAAGTATTTGGCCAATTCTACTGGTCATGACCTTTCTGMATATAATCTGCTAAAATAAACCTTCAGTCCAAGTCTATAGAAGCAAAAGATAATATTTTCATTGAGGTCACTAAGCTTTGGATTAGGGCTATGTGTAAAATAATTTAAAGTTAAAATAATTTAAGTAACTTAACAAGTCAGAACTTTCAACCCATCCGAACTTTGATCAATTCAGGGCCTGCCTGTGAGAAGTTCYGAGCAATTCTTGCTTACTTCAAAATCAATACGTGGCACAGCAGCTCTCAATCTCTCTTTATTTGWTTCACAAGCAAGAGCTTAAGAATTTGACCCCATAAGGCAAAACTTTTCCTACATAATCAATATGCCAGACCACGGCCATATCCAAGACAGCTCTGCTGCCCTAAACCCTGCTTARAAACTGATTCAGTGTCTGTGTTGTGGATAACCTCAGGCTCTGTGGAATTTTAGGAAAACAGCCGGAACGATCAGGTCTATAGAAATGTTTTTCAGAAATGATACAATGGAGTCTTTCATAAATAAAAACTTTCTGCAGTGCTGAACTATAAATTACTGTATGATAACATCTCCCAAAGACAAAACCTCTCAACACTGTGTGTTTGGGGCTTCTTTATTCTGGTACCAGAATCAATAATGTCCTATCAAGCCYGGGAGAAAATGAAGGGAATTTTCAGGACCCACAGCTGAACTCYTTTCAGGATGACTTAGTCTTCGATAGGACAAAGTAATAAGGTTCTCTACATTGATGCAAATGCATTCCTAAAGGTCACCTTAAGTTTAAAGAAAGCGTTGTGAGGAAAATCTGATTTCTCAGTGCTGATTCAATAGCACAATGTGTTAGCACTTTCACAATGTGCTAGCACTTTTCAGGAGACTTTGCCACTGGCACTTGCTATTTTTATCTACCCACCAGGCAGCTCAGCAAAACCCAAGAAACAATTTAACTTTGTTCATTCTTCCCCCTTGTGTATATAATAATAAAGAAAGAAGAAATAAGGTGAAAACATAAAATGATCATTAAAATGAATGAGAAGAGTGGTGGATAGAAGACTTTTGGGTAAATGGACTGTATGCTCATTGGCACGTGGCTTTTTTTTTTTTTTTTTACTTTGCTGTAGGTTAAACAGAATATTAACTATTTGCTCTGATTAAAGTGCATCGTGTTGTTACACTGAAGAAACAACGGGGGAATAAATTCTGCACAGGAGATCAATACTGTCACTGCTGCTTCTCCCTCGCTCCAGGGGAAAGGGGATTTTGTATCTTGTGTTCTGAGCACTTCCACTCTGTGCTCAGCTTTTCCTKACTCTCTACCCCTTCACTGCCTGTCTGCTCTTCACCCACCGTGGAAAATGGGCAGGAGGGCTTTGCAGTATTGTCACATATGTATTTCACAATTTATCAATCTGATCTGAACCCAGTGCTCTCTGCCTTGCCACTCACTTCTGTATCACACGATGGAAGATGACCATTCCAATGCTACCAATATTTTCACTGGAAAAAAAAAAATCTTCACCTGCAGAGTGGTTCTGCTGACAACTTTGGCAGTATCAAGATCTTTTAAATGGTTTGTTGCTCTGCGCACTAAGATTATACAAATGAACCCAAAAAGGAACAGAGGTTTGGGATAGCCATTCCCTGCCACAATAATTAACAGCCTATATGCTCTCCTCCTCAAAATGGGGAATAAAGGCCTCCAGGGCAAGGCTTAGTGAGCAATATTTAGTTCAAGTCCACACCCGAGCTCATTTCACAACTTTCTCTTACAGATAAGCAGAATGCATCTGATAAATGTAACTAAACAGCTTTTACCTGCCTTTGTGATAAAGGGGGAATTAAGAAAGCTTTTGTCTGCTGAAAATCCAAGTAGTTACACTTAACACAGGAGACTGTTGGTAAAGAGTTAGATCAATCTGCACCCCAAGTGCTCTGAAAGAGACAGTCACCCAACAAACAGCAGCTGTTTGGGTTTCTTGTGTTTGCTGTGAGACCTTTGGCTACGAATGCTACAGCTTTGCTGAGCTGATGTACAGAGGAGCCCAGAAACAAACTGTGAGCCAGGCAGCACTTCTGTTCAATCCTTTCTACAACTGCATGATCATATTTAACACTTAGCCAGCATTTAGTTCTACAATGTGACCTTGCTGCAGCAGTTTCAGAGGTGTTCAGACAACACTGGTATTGCAAAGTGAAATTATAATTCATGGAACACACTGGCAGCTTTCGAAGGCACTCACAAGAATGCTGAGACAATGAAGCAGCACCACAGAAACAAACAAACCCCACATTTAAGGCTGTTGAACTGTAGAGTTTTGAAACTGCTTTAAGTCCAGGATGATACTGAAACAGATGGTTTGACAAACATTTTCCAGAAGTGCAGTGAGCTGACAAAGCACGTTTCTTCCCCCTCCACCATGYCTCTGTCTTGTGATCAACATGAAAAMAACAGTGACACTCCCCAAGGAGAGMYCTRAACAATAAAYAGAWKATAAAAAYGCWCTGAGGATYTGCCACCAKCCTCCCTTGTGCCACTGCAGTGGGGTCCAGTGCCTGTCCTGCAGACCCTGTGCCATTAACTCATCCCAAAGCATCCCAATCTGGCCAGCAGCACACTGAAACCACCAAAATGTTCTGTGTGACAGAATTCCTGCCAAGCACAGGTCGCAGCAGGAGTTTTCAGGAATGCAGCAGCACGATGCAGAGCATTACTACTTTAGTCAGTAAGCAGATGGCAGCAATAGTTTGTCTCAGAAATAAGTGACCAGAGCTGCCTCTCGCTGCATTATTCCACCAGGAGGAAAGCACCCTGCTTTTTACACATTTGTTATCCTCATTTTTCACAGAACAGCAAGAAGGTACGTGGGAGGGAAGAATACATTGTTGCTTAGCAATGAGATGCTCATAGCACGGTTTGGTTTTTTTTAAAGCTTTTGCTTTAAAAATATATACACATACAAAACCAAGATAAARCCACCCCGAGTACAAGGGGAAAGTAAAATTGCATTCCTGAGAATGAAATCACTGAGGCCAGATATTCCATTTCTCTCTGTAACAGGTACCCAACCAAATRAATATTCAGGAAAAGATTATAAAAGCGTGGCAAATATAAAAAATGGCGATTTCCATGGCATTCTCTCAATTGTGTCAGCAAGTTCAGAACTTGCCCACATGTCATTGTTGTACCCTCATGGAAGTGTCCTGCACTAATTCACAGCTCAGTTGTGGAATGTGTCACAAATACTGCACGTTGTCTTCTCAAGCTGCACCCCACTGATCTCACTGCCCCAGTCTCTCTCATTGTTCCTTATTCCCCTGCTCATAACTGGTGTTTTGGGCACTGTGCTCTGATAAAGGGTCTCTTTGAACCCCTCTGTGGAGAAGGATGTGGGATCAACCCCTGCAGGGAGTGGGGAGGGGAAGGGAACACGGGAACATCTCTGGTGTGGATCACAGAATCACAAAGAGCTCCAAGATCATCACATCCAAACTTTGATCAARGACCACCATGGCCACTAAACCATGAGTGTCACATTTACTGGTGTTTTGAACTCTTCCAGGGATGGTGACTCCACCTCTTCCCTACAGAGAGAGGCGATCCTTGCCTGGGACCTCCAGCAGGCAGCACCACTGGGAAATGGGAACTCCAAAGCTCCCCAGACTCCCCAAAAAAGATGCAAAGTTCTTTCCTGACCAGCTCTTCACTTGAAAGTTTATAGTCGAATACTTAGGAAATACAGAGCTGCAATACCTGTAAATCACTAAAATACCGGAAGATCCCAAAAAGCTCCTGTCTGTTGCAAAGTATGGAATGCAAGGTTTGGCAAAATAATGGGAAAGGCATCTTAGTACTGATACACGTAAATGTACAACCTGCCCCCACCCCCCAACAATTTATATTGCAGCACCAATGAAGTTTTGGTTCCATTTTGTGTTTCTTCAAGCAAAAGTTTTTCTGAATCTTAAAGTCCATAAAATTTAAAAAAACCCCAAAACTCTAAGTTTATGACTTATAATATGTTTCATAAGTTTCTTTTCTGCTATGATTCACTAATATTCATGCTGATGAAAGAAAATCTTATCTACTTTTTCTGCCTAATTAAAATGTGAAGAATGCACAGAAAAGCGAAGAAATAATCAAGCATATTTTTCTCGTTCTTTTTTGCTGGAATAACATTTTGAGAAGAGGTCCTTCTTGTTTTTACGCTATTAATAATCCTCCATTTGCAAAATCATCAATGTCTGCACAATTATAAAACTGTAATTTCAATTACTGGAGTATGAACAAGTGGGATGAAAGCATGAGTTATGAGGGAGAAACACTGCTTTTTCTTCARCATTTCACTATTAAATCAGGAAACTAACAATCTGTGAGTGGTAAATGGACTTATTTCTAAACAGAACATTGGGTAAAATTAGATTACACAGGCAAGTAATTTCTGAAGCTAAGCAGATTTGAAGAGCTWTCAGCTGGGTGGACAAGATGCACAGCTGGTGTTCTTGTGGGAGACTCGAAGCCCTGGCAAAGAAGAGTCAGTCCAGTGGATACAAAGTATTCCAAGTATTTTGGCTGCTCCTGTGCTGTGATTTTCACCACATCTTCTGGCCTTTCTGATGGAAGATGGGATGAACTTGTTCACTCAGGTTAGCAAAAGGTTTTGGTACAAGAGATTTCCTGAAGGTACTTTAATATCTCTTCTGTAAACAACAACGAAGAGTTGAGACCATCTCAAACACAATGGCTCACAAGCCTTTGGACCTGGCTTGACATGGAATTTGAGGGTTTTCTGAAAAACTGACCAAAGTCTGTGTTTTGGGAGAAATAGGAGAAAAGCTCCAGAAATAGTTAAAGCAAAGCACACCATCCAGATCCCCCTCGTTTTCTTCAGAGCTGTATGTGGACTGGAAAGAGCAGAATTTTGAGAAACTGCATTTAAATAAGTTAAGGGTTAAAGGAAACAAGGATTTAATTTCATTTGGAAAGCACAAACCATGGCATCTGTGAGATTCCTGTTCCACCTCTCTGCCGACAGAAGTTTTGTCTGAGCTCTCTTAAGGAAGGGAATTACAAATCTCCAGAACTGTAGAAGCTCAGGATAAAATAGGAAGTGATAAAAATATTGATTTTCTTATATAACTRTATTTTATTTTGTGAATATATCAAAGCTCCAGCACACAGTTTGCTGGYACTGCTTTTCTTGCATTTGTTGCAGCAATTTCTGAAAAAGAGACCACAAATTTTACTTTGGGGTGTGATGAGCTGTACACCCTCATCATCAACCTCTCTTCAAGGCAAACCTTGGTTTGAAGCTATGGATCATCGTTTATTCCTGGTGTGGTTAAAAAAAAATACAGTTCTAAATAGCCTGAGTGATTTTTGTACCAACTTCCATGTCTAAAATAATAAGAACTTGATAAAGTTATGAGAGGGAAACTACTGCGAATTTATTTTAAAAAGAAACATCATTATTTTTGATCCTTCAGCCTAACCACAAAACTTTGCRTCTTTGAAAAGGAAAACTGCAGCTTTGCAAAACTGAGCTTACAACTTCCAGCCTTCTAAATTCTGCTGCTTCTCCTTGGAGCGTTAATAACCATATAGAAGACAGATAATTAAACCATAGAAATCACTGCATTTCCACCTCCCATCCCTTCTTGGTTAAAAATGTAAGAAAAACATAGCAAATGAGATTTTRTCTCAAGTGTTTTTCCCCCTGCTATTAAAGATGCTTCTCTGAAAGGAGCACTTGCTGTTTTTCTGCTATTAATAATCCTCGACTTGTGACATCAGCCCATCCCCACAGCAACACATCGTGTTCAGCTACTGCCTCAGATCCTCTGCCTGCTTCTAAGCAGGAGRTGATGGAAAATAAACTGAGTTAAAATCATGGAAAGCTGGATGGTTTTTATATGTGAGGTTGGGAATTTGGTGAGGGGTTGTTTTTCCTCAGTGGGTCCTCCTTTCCATGCAAATTCACCTATTTAATGCAGCAAATCTGCACCAAGATTGGTAATTTGGGCCCGTTTGCCCTCAGATGAGTAGAGGTGAGCTGGACCAGCCCTATAATTAATGAGTTAATGCTATAAATAGGATGGTCATAGCAATGGAGGAGATTGATGCACCCGAGTGGAAATCTGGAGAGCTTCTCACTGCAAACCTACTGTGCTCAGCACAAAACAAAAAAAAAGAGAGGAGGAATGAAAAACAACAACCCCCTGTGTGATATTGAGACTATTTTAGTGCTGCCACTGTTAAAATCTCTGAAATAGTGTGTTCAGGAGTTCTCATTAACATGGATTTTAATGGGAGATATTTGTCTGAGCAGCTAAGTCGTTTATGCTTACATAAGGCTGCCATTTACAACAAGAAGTATAATAGCATCTTTGAGCTTTTTAATTAAAAATTAATTAGGAGATTTAAGAACAAACTCATTGGGGGTTACTGTACAATAACATGTTTACAAAATTAGGTCTGGGCTTTTTGTTTTTGTTAAGTGTTTCAATCAATTCTGTGTCTATTAAATATAATTACGTATGATGCTTCCTCAAAATTATAATGTAGCATTTAAAGAGCAGCTGGGAAAAGTCTGTAATTCTAACTTCAGAACTAGGGTAACCATTAAAATGCAAATAGGTGCAAACAGCAGTTTGTTGATGAAGAGACCCCTCAGCATAAACATTTTATCCATTAATCTTGAGATTACAAAGATTCCTTCTGTTTTATTACYACTTATTACTTTTGCCAGTCAGGTTTCCTAGAAGATGTCAGGTTCCCTCAAGAATAATTCACTGTTAGGAATAAAARCCAGCTCTTACTGAGCAGGATAACACAGATATAAACATTCACTTCTGTTCATATACCTGTGTTAAAAATATATTATGTAGAAATGTCTACAGCGAATTAAGAAGGARAAAGAAAGGAAAAAAAGCTTTTGTTCCCTTTTCTAATAGAGTTATCAGTTTGAAAAAGAAGCTGTGTTCCACTTCTACCTCAGCTTAAGGAAGTAGCTTAAATGGATCAGAATTCAATCTTCTCCCCTGATTTAGAAAGGCATTCAACCATTTGCTTAATTTTACTTTGAACAAGGGAAAGAAAGAATGAGCTCAGGTTTCAGAGATGTATTTCTGGCCTAGGGATTTATTTATGYTAAATTTATTTATTCCTAAGCTTTAAATTGAGTTATTCTAATTTGCTACTGCTTCTCTAAGAAGAGAATTTGATCCACTKTTCTCCAGTGCAACTGTATGGATGAGTAAGTAAGAAATGTATATCTGATTGAAACGACTTCTCCCACAAATTTAAGTAAATTCAGTTTAACAGCAGTTTATCCAGCAGAACCTAATCARTGTAACACTTTGAATAACACTGCAGTTATGGCTGTCACGCTGTGCTGGCAGAGAGAGTTTTCCTGAAAGGTGAAGCGTGCACAGAACCCAAACCTGGCCACAAAARTTCTTTTTTTATGTGCAAACAGAGAGTTTATAAATCAAACCTGTCCCTTCTGTACTGACACCAGAGCTTCATCCACACTGCAGTTTCAAATCTTCCCCTCCCAGCAGGGTTAGAGAACATTTCTGACGTGGTTCCAATCATTGGGATTCCTCTGCCAAACAATTCATTAATGCACAGATGTTCCTATTAGAGGTTTGGGGGATGATAAATCATTATTACACTTGTAATGACAATAGTTGGTTGAAGGCAACCAGCCTTAACTTTTCCTGAGTTCTAGATTCTGAAAAATGTCCCCCAAAAAGATGAGGAAAGAGATTTTGATGTAGAAATCCAAATTGAGACTAACACAATACAAACTTGTTCAGGGAGAGAATGAATTTTCCAGAAATTCAAAAACACGATTTCAAAGYGAAGATCAAGAGGCTGCCTGATTACAGTGGATGAGAACCCAGAGTGCCAGAAGGCTTTAATCGATCTGGAGAAATGATCTCAAACTGATTCTGGCTGCTGATACAAAGAGAAAAGACACAAACTCTGGAGATCAGGGGAGATTGCTGAGGATGGGAAGAAAGAAGWACAAGGAGAAGGATCAGAGGAACTGCTGCCCAGTCACCCTCACCTCACCAGGGACAAGAGCACAACAAAAATGCAGGGAATTTCATTTAAACATAAGAAAATGTTCTTGTTTTTTTTTTTGCCTAGAGAGGTTGTGGAGTCTCCATCCTGGATATCGAATCTCTGGATGGACACAATCCTGAGTGACCTTAACTGACCCTTTTTGGAGCAGGATGGGTGCATGAGATGCTTTCTAGAAAGAAATCAGAATTGAAACGTGACAGAGATTGTAGCTGCCTGTAAGAGTTCTTTATTTATGAGCTGATTGTATTTATCAATACTCTTAATATCTGCTTATACCCATTGCAAAGGAACAATTTCAACAAGATTTCAGTTTTATTCTTTAATGTCACAGTAAGATTCCACTTTCAGACCTGAAGCAGCCTAAGTGTCTGGAAGACTTAGCTTTTAGGAGATAACTGATTATTTAATTTTTTTTTTCTTTTTTTTTGCTTCCACAATAATAAAAAAGGATACATACAGCATTGAAATGCATAATTTATGGGAACACATAAAAAGAACACATTTTTCTAGCAAGTCACTGAAATTTAATTCACTGATGGAGGACTAGGTCAAGGAATATATTTTAAAGCCATATTTCACTTCTTCAGGATTTATACATCGATTCCTTTCTGGAAGCAAACAGTCCAAAGCTGTGTTTCCCCATCCTATACAGAGCTGGAGAGAATTCCCACCACTGCTGGTGTTGTGACTGGGATAACTTTACATAGTGAACTTATGTTTGCAAAATTTCCATGGTGTTCAGTGAGGAGAAGTTTTCAGATATTTTTAGCAAGAAACAATGGACTGATTATATTATTCAGCAGAATTTCTAGATAACTTAAACAGCCTGGCTGCAGCTCCTTCTACCTTCCCACCAGGCAGCTGTAGACAGCAATTTTGTTCCTCTTACCTTTTCACTTATTTTTGTTTAGATTCATATATGTGAGATAAACTCAGGTGTAGTCTGTAATTGTTTATGAGTCTCTTCAGGGCTTGGAATGAAGTCCTACAAAGAGCTGAAAAATCAAACTCACCCTTTGATTCTCTGTAGAAACTCTTCCAAAAACCAAAAGCACCGAGGACAGAAATAGGAGCCTCGCTGCAGAGCCATAAACACAGACAAAAGCTTTCAATGGCCATTCAGAGATTCATTCCAGAGCCAGAGCAATGTGTGTGCAGAGCATTTACTGCAGAAATGACTGCGAGAGTGCCAGGAGATGGGAGCATTCAGGAAAATGTGATTGCACTTGGAATGTTTGGATGTTTTGTTCTCAAAAGTATCACGTGGTGGTTTCCAAGTTCACCTGTTACAGTCTCTAAAACTTCATTATTTGATACATTGCCTTTTCTTTGCAAAGAAATAATGTTAACAGGCAAATAATTATATTTTCAACACGCCAGAAGTGATGTGCTCTGCTGTCTGCTTTAGCGAGGTCAGATATTATATCAACAGAATCAAATTAAGATGTGATTTTGGAATGGCTTAGACACCAAATCAAATTCGCTCCGATGAGTCCGGGATTTTTTAATAAACCTATCAAAATAAGCYGAGGAATTAATGGAAGGAAATAATTCAGATGAAGATCAGCTACCACACCAGTGAAATTTGTAAGGGCTTTTTGCAGTTCCTTTCACCATTTGAGCCCTACATATATTTTTTTCCTGCAATTCAGGCTGGAGAAGAACATTCTCAGACTCAAGAATCAATGCAATAACATTTTTGACAGGTGTCCATTTTTAATGTCCTTTTGACATCAAAGGATATCCTGGCTCATCCTGCTCAGTGTCCCCTGGAAAATCTTCACAGATTCTTGGCCCAGCTCATTCTGTGAAGGGCTCCCAGCAGAAATAAGTCATGAAATGGTTCAGCCCCAGAACTTTCCAAGCAGCCATCAGGGTATTTTGTGCCAATCTGCCCTATTGAGATTTTTATAAAATGTTCTTTTGCAGAGGACAATGTAATGGCTCCTTCAGGGAGCCAAAAATGAATAAGATTAGCACACTATGGAGGTTWAAAATATATATTAATACATTATGATGAATTCCATGGAGGAAAAGCAGAGATTATCTAAACATGTTTTGGTTTATTTTAGATTTTGGTAAAATAATTATATAAGCAGTAATAAAATCACCTATTTGCTTACAATAGACTGAATTCTGCAGTTTGGGGGTTGTATTTTTTTGGGCTTTCTTTTGGTTTTTATTTTAATAAATTTTTAGAAAGCTGTGATTTTGCTCATTCTTTACCCTGAATTTCATCAATCAGAGAATAACTAAGAAACCTGAGGGAAAAAGTATCATTTATGTCAACCATTATTAGGCTGCTTTGTTGAAAGCAATTGAGTCAGTAATTACAATGAAAGTAAACAGAGAAAATAATATTTTTTTTTGCCAAAAAGGCTTCTGGCAGTGGCCTACTTGAGAATTGAGGGATTAATGGTGAGTAAAAAKAAAAAAAGCTGTGTATATTGGTCTAGTAATTTTGAACAGGGTTTTTATATGCCATTTGCAGAGAAAAAAATGTTTACTTTAGCTTAAAACTCACTGTCACTGGGATGAAACTTTTTCTCMAGGAGATTTATGCATGAAATTCAAACACAGTTAAAAATTTGCTTTTATGGTTTATGTAAGCCRTGTGCAGAAACCTACATTTTCAGGTGTTAACTTATTCATAGATATTTTTAGCTTTTCATTGGATGCAGGGGAACATTTTCAAAGCTACAAGTGAGGTTTGTTTTAAAATCCACCCAAAATGTATCACTATGTACTTTTYTGGGGTTGATGCAAAAAGAGGCATGCCAGCACCTTTCTGTAAAAGCATTTTAGTTTGAAATATTGCAGAGAATTTCCAAAAGCCAGGCAGATTTTAATTCTTTATATGTGACAGAGAAGATGCAACACGAGGGGAAAGGAAAAGCAACTTCCTATGCAGAAAATGAGATTAAAAACACGCCAGATGCTACCCAAAAATGCTGCAGATATAAAGCAGGTGGCAAAGGTGAGGTACCTTCCCTTTCCTCTGCAGAACCATCCTGAAACAGCAGAATTCACATTTTTGACACTGATRGATCCTGAACATATTGCTGAAGTAYCCAAAGGAAGAAATGGAGAATCCCAACAGGCAGGAGGTTTTCTTTTAGGGTTTCTTTTATCTTTTAGGGTTTTCTTTACCCAAACCCAAGTTTGGAAAGCACTTCTGTTGAGAACAGGTCAGAGCAGGAATTTCTGAAGGAAGGAGCCAAACCTGCCCATCATAGAACAAACTTCTCCATGCCTTCTTCCCCCTTCCATCAGAGTGGAGAAAAACTACAAGAAAATGGGACGTGAAGTAACTGCAAAACATTAACAGACATTGTCCTTTCTCTCAGACAGGGGAAAGCACTCCCAGCATTTCCAAGAGACTCTCACACATTGTGTTTTTGAAAAATAACAGCCAGAGACKGAGAATTTGTAACCTCCCTACTGAGGCCACCGTTTATCTATTCTTACCACCGAAAAAGTTYCCCTAAAGTCTGGTCTCTGCTACAATTTAAGGCCTTTCTTTTCTTGCCATTTTCAACCTGCCTTTAAAAAAACAATTTCTTTATCTCCTGTTTGCATCACGTTAAGGTTAAAACTTCTCTTTCTGGGCTAAACCTTTCAGTTTTTCCTGCACACTTTTGGTTTTTCTTGCTCCTCTCTGGCCTCTCTATTTTTGGAAGCTGTGTGGCCAAGTTAAGCACGTTACCCCAGGTGAGGTTTTATTAAGGTAAAAGCTACTGAAATGCTGTTTCAATGTATGAAATCAGTTGGGCTTTCCATCAAAACACATACGGGAGCACACAAATCTATTTTTTTTCTCTCTGTAAGCACAGAGGATGCAGCAGAGGATGCAGAAGATGAGGGAAAAACCTGCATTTCTCCACAGCAGAACAGGAGCTCTCCACAACAGAAGCACAGAGTGGGTTGGGCAAATTTCTGTCTCTCTAATTTTGGTTAAARCAGCAGCAAACCAGCAAAAAGCAGCCTCCATATCCACAAAGATTCACTTCCTGCTAATGKTTTACAACTCAGCAATTAGGAACAAGGGCTACAGGTAACACAGTSTTCCTCTAGACAAAAATCAATTCATACTGAAATGAGGCATTTATTTCAGACAAAGTTACATGAATTTAGGTGCCAGTTTAGCCACTGTGCTGTACAGAGACAGAAAAGCAAACAATGCCCCATCATTTTACTCCCAGTAATAARAAGTCAGCTGGCCTTTACTTTTCCTATAGCTACAATTAAGCTGATAACAGTCAGGGTGAAAGATATCTATCCCTCTATTGCTACAAATTAAACAAAAATCACTTACAGAAAATTGTGAATAGAGCCCTGGAGAGCCAAAGAGCAGCTTAGCACATTTCAGAAAGTAATTTTCTGCAAGAATATTGCATGGGATAATAAAACTGCAGATAAGAACCTCATTTTAGTGCATATCTACTGCCTCTGCTGTGTTGTTACCTCAGGATTACAGTAGTGTTTTGGGAAGATAGGAGACAAAAAAGAAACCCCAAAGAAGATATGTGTCCTCATTACTCAGCCTTTGTGGTGAGAGGTGACATAAAAAAGCCTCTCCACAGTGAATGAGATACCTGCTGGAACCCTTGTGCCAGGTGCTGTCAGGTTCACTTACCYGGAGGCTCCAGTTGGAAAAATTAAACAATTTTGGCACGAGCCCCCACCCAGTGAACCTGAGAGAACGAAATTACCTCCCCCAAGTACCCTTGATGAGTAACAGTTCTGAAATATCCAGCTTTGCAGAGCTAAAACAAATCATGCTGTATTGAGAACAAATGAAATTTCACATAAACTGCAGATAAAAATTAGCAATTTCCTCTAGGGAACGCTGGTGTTGCCTTGAGTATCCTGCCAGCAATTCTAACCTCTGYAAAGCTTTTCTTTAACCCCWACACAGAACCCCCTGAGCCTGAGCYGTGCTGGACCACTCTGCTCCTGCACATCCTTCCACCTTCTCTTTTCATATCAACAATTAAAGCATCACATTCCCAGGACTGGCAGATAAATCMTTTGGACACAGAGATTGCTGACAGTCTCAGGACAATATTATTTTTTACCTTTTTTTTACCATGGATTTCCATAGTGGCACTGGGCAAATTGGCAGCAGCAAAGCAGCAGAACACTTCTCCCCTGAAAAGCTGACAGGAATTTATCTCACAAAACCTTTCCTGCTGGTGGCTTGAGTCTTGGTTCAGTTGTTGCAGTTAGTGAACTATTTAAGCTGTGGTGAAATACAGTGTATAGATAAAGGATATGTGTCCAAAATGATACAGAGAAAAAGGACTGTTTGCTTCAGTTCCTGCCCAGAGTGCCCCAGCTGTAAGAAAGTTTTCTTATTTTCTTCCTTTATGGCTCTCTCACTGGTGTGTGTAAAGTTCCTACACGGAAGGGCAGGAGAGCTGTGCTGTGCCAAATCGTGCACAAAATTTAGGGGGTGAACCAGGGTAGAAAACTTGTCCTGGACAAGAATTCAGGATTTCATTTCAGGCAATGAAAACAATTCACATTCAATGAGCAGCAAGACAATGTAATGAACAAAGATAAAAGAATACTTTACAGAAAAGGCCTAAAATACATTAGTAGACATCCTCTGTAATTTTTGTTAAATTAAACACGTGCTGGATTCAACGGACTTGATCTCCTGTTTGCTTTGAGAGCTGCTCCACTGATAAGAAAAAGTCACTTTTTGCCTTTCTGCCTTTTGTCATGGGWGTAACTTATTATGTCAGGTTGCACTGTAACACATCTATTGTGTGACTCTGTGCAACAGATTGCAGCTTAATAAGGTAAGTCAGGAAATTCAAGATATACCTAAGGTCTTTTGTGATTTGGCAGTGTCTTATCTGTCAAGCTGCTGGATATCTGAGCTGAAATAGAAATGACAAGGAAAAGAGTGGGACAAAGATACGGGTTCCATAATGCTGATTTAGTAAATACCAACCTGCAGATTGCTCAGGCAAAGGCGGTGGGAGTGCGGGTTAAATCTGCCAAAGCACAGAAGAAAACCTGTGCTGCTCCTGTTGCTGTCAGGAGCTGACAGACAGCATCAGGGGCTGTGTCTGGATCCAGGCTCAGACAKGCAGGGAACAGAAAGAAATGAACACCTAACCTGCTGGTTGTTGCCCTTTTCTCCCAGCCCTACTGGTGTGTCCCATCCCCTCACCAAGGATGGTGTTTTTGCAGGGTTATCAGTGATGGGATGTCCCAGTGTGTCAGTGCAGTACCAGGCTCACAGCTCGCCCAGGCAGAGCAGAAATCTTCCCAGAATGGGGGTTTTGTCCTGGGACAGAGATGAAGCTTCTGGGGACACCAAAACCCCATACTGTGYCCCTGCCTGAGCACAGCRAGCTGCTCTAAMAACCCAACAGTGAACAGGTCTATAATTCCAGATATTCAATGYAGGGAGTGTTAACAGCTTGCATGAGAATAAAACRCCACCTCTTTGGCTGTTTTGAGAAAAAGAAGATTAGAATGTAGAACTGRTAATGCAAGTAGTTTACAATTATAAACATTACTAATACWGTAGCTTTTGCAAACCTACCAATCCTATGCTGTTGAGTAGAAAGTGACAGCMTCACTGAYCAATGYRTGTTTGACACAAATGTATGCACTGGTTACTAAAGTAAATAAAAGAGGCTTGTCCCACAATAAAATCCTTCTTTCTTTCTGTTTTTTCACCCACTTTTTGTGTGTTTTGTATCTATTCTTTTATGTCGGCTGTCTGGCCAACAGCGACAATTCAATATCATTTATGGCTCAGAAAGGGAACAGGGTAGGACTCAGCAGGTGAAATGTCTGAGCTCTGACATTCCCTGTGCACTGCTCCATCTCCAGGCCCTTCCCTGCTGCCTCTCTGGGGGTGTTGGCAGTGGTACCTGAGGGTTCCTGTTGGGTCAGCATCCTCCTAAAATACAGCTCAATGTTRTCACCTGGCTCAGGGCAGAAGGGATGAGAGGAAGGAATGTGGGGAATAAACTGACAGATGGATCAGAGCTACAAAAAACCCTCTTCAGCTGTGCTATGGGCTGCTGAGAAGGAAAACATTGGTTATCAGACATTAGAATTTTACCAGTTGAGCCTGTGGGTGCATGCAGCTTGTTGATGTGGCAGATTCCTWTGTCAAAGCTTTTCCTGCTTTTCCAACACTGCCCTGGAAATTGGGATTAATGGGCTCCATGCAGATGAGACTGGGATGATCATATTCCTGCAGGAATCTATTATGGGAGGACARATTGCTGGAGAAGTGTTTTATAACTGATCCAGGGAGGATCTGCAGAATACCTATTTAAAGAAGGTTACACCACTAGCACAGAGAGAAATCTTACATGAAAAATGTGTTTGCAGTTACTAAATAAACTTTAAAAATTAGTTCTAAACAAAAGGGTGYCAAGAAACCAATATTACAGGACCTTGTGAGAAGAGCAAATTTGCATTTTGTTCTCTGGTGAGAGCTACAGATTTACTGAACAAATAGTACACACCTATTCTGCCTATTAAACCCTGATCATTATGTGTCAATTGATAAATATAAAAAAAATATAAAATATCAAAAGCAAGGACATATAGACGGAACGTCTTTCTGATACTCTGTGAGCTTGATTCCATACGTTTCCTAAAAGTCCTTATTCTATATTGGTCTCACACTATTTTTGAAGATAAAACAGTATCTCTGCTACTCATGGTTTAGGGATGTTTTTCCTAACACAGACTAATTCTTTGTTTATATTTATAAAAATGATATATTCTTTGTGTGACTCATCCTCATAATCAAATAAAAAAATAAACTCTAGCACATAGAGCTGTCYTAATGGAAATGTTTACTACACATGGGAAAACACTTTCAGAATATGCTCTAATGATACCCTAAATAGCATTTTACATTCAATCTGAGAAATACAGTTGTTCTTGGTATCAATTCAAATTAAGATTAGTGACCAGAATTGCCAATAAAATAAATTAATAGTTGGGGAATATTTAGATCTATCACTGGAGTGCATGTTGTACTGAAACAGCATTATGTCCTTGCAGGTATAGAATTTTAAATCAAAGTAACATTATTATCAGTGTCTGGCTTCATGCACTTTGCTTCACAGACACTATTATGCATTGAGCAGCAATTAGTGAGTCACCAGGGATACTTTCCTAGACTCTTCAGGTCAGAAAAGCTAATTAACCTTCCTCCTGTATTCTGAACAGACTTACAATAATCAGTGCCAAATCTTATCCTGCCTTTTTCTTTTTTCTTATTTTTTTTTTAACAGCTTCTAAAATATTGGTGGTAAATTAGAAAAAATGTAAAGAAGCTCTCCTGATAAAACCAGCAAATCCACTGGAGAGGTCAAGGAGCAGAAGTTGTGATCCAGGTTTGTTTGTTTATAGCAGCTCTTATTTGTTTAATAGATTTGTTACAAAGCTCTATGAGGACAGTTTAATTAACTGCCCATTTCCACTCCAGGTAAGTGCAGACACACCGTGGTGAGTGGCACATAGAAAAAAACATGTTTGCTCTGGCCTGGGGTGCCGAGGCAGTGACATTTGCAAAGCAGTGACAAAGGGATGACAATGTGTACGGTGTCACAGCGGGGCAGGGGTGACACCAGTGAGCTGATCTTACCCCAGACAGGGCTGTCAGGCTGGACCTGCTGCAAAAAGGGAGATTTTGGATGGGTTTATCAACAGGTCCATTGTGGTGCCAGTGCCTCCAAGAGGTGGCCAGTAGATCTCTTCTAAAGCCAAGGAAATATTGGTTACCTCTATTGGAGTCGTACATAATTTTTAATCCATTAGGTTGCTTCTAAAGCCATGGAAATATTGGTTACCTTTATTAGAATTGTACTTAATTTTTAATGGTTTAGTTCTTGGTTTATTATCTCATGAGAGGAAAGAATGTGCTTGCTCAGAAAATACTCCAGAGGGGCAAACTGACAGCCTTCCCCCTGTCTGATTGCTCAGGGCCTCTTCCCCTGCAGTTTGTTCTGAAAATAATGACATTTATTTCTCCTGGCCTCCCTGCAGATCATTCAATGAACCTCCAGCCCTGATACAATGATCCTCCTAATGCAAGAGAGGGAAAACCTCCAGCATTTCAAAAGCAGTGCTGTGTACCCCTAAAAACAGAGCAGCAAACGGATCTCACTCTGGCCATAATTCCAGCACCTTTTGGACAAACTACTCCTTGAGTTTTATTTAGCTTTAAAAAACACAGAGGGAAAAGTCAAAGCAAACCTGGCAACTCCAACAATTACAGTAATCAAACCAGGGGGT